>NC_081420.1:91759147-92031285 GCF_949786415.1 Peromyscus eremicus
GGTTATAATAAAAATGCCAGTGCTAATAGTACAGAGAAAATGCCAACAAATATTAGGGTAAATCATTCTTGTTGGCACACACAGGGTCCCTATCAAAGGCAGCACAGAGCTGAAGACATGGGGCAGGCTTGGATGAGTCTGTTTGCTTGCAACAGCTCCAAGGGTCTTCTTTGTGTTCTCATTGATGGAAGATCAATCCATGGTGTTCATGGGGCCATTTTCCCCCTTATTATAGCTTTATTTGTTCTGCTAAATGCTTTGTACTTTTCAATCTATGGGAATTTAGTAATGATAGTATAGAGTCTTCTATACCTTCCACTCAACTTTCTCTATTTCACTTTGGACATTGCTTTGTGAGTTACTTTTCTCGTTGCTCTGACAAAAGCAGCTTGAATAAGGAAGTTTTTGTCTGAACTCACAGTTCAAAGGTGCCATCCATCAATGTGGGGCAGTCATGATGGCAGGAGCATGAAGTAGCTGGTCATACTGCATTCAACAGCCAAGAAGATAAATAATAGTGATGTTCAGCTCACTTTTTCCATCTGAAATCGGTCTGCCATGGGATGTGATATGTACTATTAGGATGAGTCTTCTTACCTCAATTAACCCAGCATAGAAACTCCTTCACAGGTTTGTCTCGTCAGTGATTTTAAATCCTGTCAAGTTGACAATATTAACCATCACAACTACTGTGATACATTTGTGACAGTTAAGGAAACTCTATACTTACTGTGATTTCCTTAGTTTTTGTGGTCATATCCTTGTTCTAGTAACAATGACATTTTACATTTTATATATATTATTTAATATTCTTATAAAATATACATAATATTATATGTAATATACAACATAAAACATTACAATATTTATTTATTAGTTATATAATATTATATATTATTTAATATATATATTTTTTTACACCTGGGACTATATCTACTATATGAATCTATGCATGAGTTCATATCAATGCCTTCAGAGACAACCCATAACTTCATGGAGCATTCCAACTTTCCCTTTTGGCTGTCTATCACTTTCCACCACAATAGTAAGAAGTCTAGCCTCCAACACCTGCCACCCACTTATTTATTTTTTCCAACCTTGTTGTTTAAACATCTATCTATCTGTCTGTCTGTCTGTCTGTCTGTCTATCTATCTATCTATCTATCTATCTATGTATCTATCTATCTATCTATCTGTCTACCTATCCATCCATCCATCCATCATCTATCTGTATCTGTCTATCATCAATTAATAGCTTCAGAATTAACCTGTACCCTGATACATGCAGCTCCATTTTGATGTAATGTCTCTTTATAATGAGAAGAATTCCTCTGGCCTGAGGCAGATGTTGGGCTCAAGCTTGCAGGAACTCCTTTTACATGAGAGATGCAGTTAGTGCCCTGGGCACTGTCCTCCTTCCTTGGACATGTCCTTTTAGAAAACAGCTCATCATGCATTGACAACAGCCCCAGAATTTGCCCTAAATCTGTGTCAGCTGCCCTCAGCAACCTGGACCACACTAGAACACTGGTATCCACCCAAGAATAATCCATTCACAGGTCTGTGCTAAGGACAGGGTTGCTGGGATGAAGACTGACTCGAGTCACTCTGTAATGAACCAAGGGGGAAGCCTGGGTCCTTGTTTCATCTGTTATTGTCACTTCTCTGTGTGCCACCAAAGGAGGTGACATGAGATGCTGCAGTGTTTCCGAGGATAGATAGACTGGGACGGGTGACACAGCTTCTCAAAGTAGGTGATCATTCAGCTGAGCCCTGAAGCATCTACAGAGTATTCAAGTATAGGCTGGGTGCTGAAAACTTAAAAGAGGACTGGAAAAGACAAGGTTGCTGGTCTCCTGGAGACCCCATCTAAGCAAAGCAGTCAGATATTTAATAGCATAAGTGGCCATTAATCAGGTGGGGATAAGATGTGAGTGTCAGCACGGAGATTGTGCCTTCCAGAACTTCCTTTATTTGTCACTCTGCCTCTACCAAGTTCCTGTGGGGAGATCTCTGGGAATATTTCAAAGCCCTCAGCTCACTCAGAGCTCTGTGCCTAATGCATGTGCATCAATCAGAGGGGGAAGGGAGGGGACCAGGGGACCAGTGGGACCACATGCATTTGATTCTTTTTTATATGTAAATGCGACTTTAAATAATATTTTGTAATGACCTGCATTCCTGTTAGGGGATATCTCTTGATGATTAAGCTTTCTCTCTGCAATTACGACAGCCTAGTGATCTTGTTAATTAATGCCAAAGAGGGTTTTTCGGCACCTCATTAAAGGTTTTCCCTTTTCAGGACACCCAATGCTCTGGTGCGCAGTCAGGGGCAGAGAAAGCCATTTGCCTGTGGGTGGGAACTCATCGTTTGATCCTCCACTTCTTCCGCCTCCCTCATTTCATTTTTGATGGTATTTCCCCCTTGTTTTATGTCCTTCTTATTTTCTCTCTTTTTTAGCTCTCTTCTCTCTTTCTTCTTTAATTCCAAAAAATCATCACTTCTGGTTTTAAAATATTTCGAATACACTGATCAGTGTTCTTTTCTCCTGGTAGAATAGTTCTGCATTTTTTTTGGGGGGGTTTTTCGAGACAGGGTTTCTCTGTGTAGCTTTGCGCCTCTCCTGGAACTCACTTGGTAGCCCAGGCTGGCCTCGAACTCACAGAGATCCGCCTGGCTCTGCCTCCCGAGTGCTGGGATTAAAGGCGTGCGCCACCACCGCCCGGCTTAGTTCTGCATTTTATTGACTTTTTGTATTATTTATTTTATTTATTCATTTATGTGCAAGTGCATAGTGTGTCTCTTTCTGTGTGTGCTCCTGTGTGTGGAGGTCATAGTGGACTTTAGATGCCTTTCTTTCATTGCTCTTCACCTTACTTTTTTTGAGACAGGGTCTTTCATTGAACTCAGAACTCAAGACTAGCTGCTGTCAAGCTTTAGGGTGGATCTCTATCTCTGCCCCTAAGTACTGTGATCACAGACATGTACTGTTGAGTCTGGGCTTTACGTGTGAGTGCTGGGGATCAGAACCTTGGCCATCTACCAGCTAAGCATTCTCCTTGGACCACGTTTTTGCATTTATTTCAGTACTTTTTATTGGATGCCTTTTGGCCGAGAATCTTCATTGTTTCAGCTCTATTCTAGACACTAGCAAATGGGCACCAAAGTAACATCTTTGTTTTATCCAATAAAAATAACCTCAGATGAAATGATGGTTGAAGGGCCCAGTGAATTTTGTTAATGCTCTCTATGTTATTGTAGGGGATTGACAGATGATTGGCAGTCAATATCCTGAAAACCAAATCTTAACTCATGCTCACTTTGTCACCATCATTCACATATTCCTCATGGCTGCTCTGGTGCTCCAATAGCTGAGAAGCTGCACTGAAGACATTTTTGGCCCACAAAGACTAAAACATTCACGTTTTGTTCTTTACAGAGCAAGTTTGCTGACTCTGGTGGTGTCTGTTGTTGGAGATTCTGATGCATGTGATGTATTCAAACTATGAAAGCAGCCATGTTTTCATTTTCTTTCATCTCTCCTGCCTCCAGTGAATTTGATCTTAGAATATTTGCTCAACTCACATTTTTCTTGTAAGTTTTTGAGTGAGGGTCTTACTATGTAGCCCTAACTGACCTGGAACTCACTATGTAGACCAAGCTGGTGTGATTCTTACAGATCCATCTGCTTCTGCCCCCTGGGAGCTGGGATTAAAGTTGTACATCAGAACAGCTGACTCAATTCACTTTTTAGAAATGAATTAATTTGGGAACATTTCCCCTGTTAACATTTCCCTGTTCATGGACTATTTCTCTGCTTGCTGTCAAATTGGTCATCTCTGTAACTTTTGCCTTTTGACTGGGCTTTATAGCAGAAACAAACATTCCACTTCCAGAAGTTGTAATCCAGCTTCCCTCTGAAAAGTTTCAACAAGAGCCTAGACATGTGGAGCCCAAGTCCCTTCCAGTTGGAGAAGACACTTCACCAGATTCTCTGTGGGTTTTCTGTCCTTGCCTCATCTGACTCAATACAAAGACTACTCACTGGGATTATGCTTCATTGTTTTCTGAGTCGTTGTTGAAACTGACATTGAACTAGTCTGACTTTGAACATAAGCTAGGCCTAATGGAAGAGTCAAGGCAATGTGGTGTGGATTTTCAACAGAGCCCAAGACAACAGACAGGACTATAACAGGGTATGTATCTCCCTTGTCCTGGAAGGTAAAGTGGTGTTTTGAGTTTGAAGAATTACGGTTAGCATTTGATGAACACAATAAAGTAGAAATGGCCTGTGGGTCAATTATTACCTTGACTACCTCATCCCTTCTCATCCAGAGGCCTGAATAAAAAGGTGAGTACCACAAGGGGTTATGGAGGCAGATGTCACCTCATCAACATTGGATGGACATGGAATCAGTGGTCAAATGCCAGTCACAGATATAATAGGATATAATTAAAGGTATCAGGTTTATGACTGAGGTTAAGGGTCAATGTGCAAAATCCCAAGGTAAGTATGGCAGACATGATTCCACCCAGTCTCAAGAAAGCATATTTTAACTCCCAAGAATAAGAATGTGAAGGGTGACACACCTATGTTTGTGTTATATTATATGACAAAAGGCATTTTGCAGACTCTCTGAAATTATTTTTTATTGCTGTAATAAAAACCATGACCAAAAACAGCCAGAGGGGAAAGGGTTTATTTTATCTTACAGCTTAAAGTCCATCACAGAGAGGAATCAGGTGGGAACTCAAGGCAGGAACCTGGAGGCAGGAGCTGAAGCAAGGAACATGGAAGACTGTGGCTTACTGGCTTGCTCCCCATGGCTTCCTCAGCCTGATTTTACAACCCCAGACCCCTGTCAGGGGTGACACTGCCCCCAGTGGGCTGGGCCCTCCTACATCAATAATGAAGAAAATTCCTCCCCCACCCTCGACTTATCTACAGAACAATAAAATGGAAGAATTTTCTCAATTGATGTTTCCTCTTCCCAGTCGACCTTAGATTGTGTCAAGTCAACAATAACAATAAAACCCAAACCAAAACAACAACAAAAAGCTCCAGCTAACCAGCACACAGCTCTAATGAAGGTCTCTGATGCTTTCAGAGTAAAATGGGAAAAGTAGGGATTCCTTCCAGTTGGTGGCTGGGGGGGGGGTGTCAGAATGATATAACAAAACAATGATATGAGAAAGGATTGATGTGCTCTTGCTGGCTCTGAACGTGGAGGAAGTCACATGCAAAGAGAAGAGTCATGTCTCCTAAAGCTGGGTGAAGCCCAGTCGTATCAGTCTTCAATCACAAAGGTTCTGTACTCTGGCAATAAGTTAAGGATACCAGAAGTTCCTCCTGGCTTAGGCCTTGTTAGGATGTTAACAAACTTATATAAAGCTCTCCAGTCACAAAGTACCCCTGTTCCACGGAACTGGAAGCTGCCAGATGGGTTTTGTTTAAACTGATAGGTTGGTAGTCAAGTAAAGGGACCCAGATTTCCTGAGTCTCTGAGTTTGAAGATCCCCTGGGCACATATTGGACATACTGTAACAGAGAGAAAATGCAGAGTCTTGAAGGACAGGTGAGGGTGGGCCTTCAAGCAGCCAGGTGTGAAAATAGAAGGTGGCTTTGGGATAGATGAGAAGACATTCTTCCCAGGCCAAATTGGACAGGGGGGACCAATTTGAGCAAGTGAGACCAATTTGGAGAGGCAAATTACCTCTGTGGGTAATGAGCTTGCTTCTATTCAGAGTGTGGTAAAGTCCACCTGGGCAGAGGGTGGGGCTAAACTGGGAGCTGAGGGAGGCAGATAGATAGACCGCAGAGGATGCAAAGCAAGAGAAAGTTTTAGATAGGAAAAGAACAAGACACAAAGAGTAGCTCCCACTAGGAAAACATGCTTAAGCTCAGGCCTGAAATGTGAATCCCAAGGGGACAGTAGGACCTGCATCAATGAGGGAGCACACAGGAAGCCTCAACACTACACAGCACTAGAAGTGAATACCACACAGAAAGACCCAGCATATGCAGCATCCTTCAATCCAGGGAGACAATGTCCCTGGTCACCTCCCAGCTAAGCCATCAGATGAGCAATTGTCTTGGCATGACTGGCAGGAAGGCTCTGTTCATTCTCTGGGTCCTGCTTAACATATCTATATCTATCTGTCTGTCTGTCATCTATGTAGCTATGTGTCATCTATGTATTTATTTAACCATGTATGCATGCATGTATGTGTATATATGTATGTACATCTATCTATCTATCATCATTCTATCATCTGTATCTATCTGTCTATCTATCTATCTATCTATCTATCTATCTATCTATCTATCTATCTATATCTATGTTCATACACACACACATATCCTGATATTTACCATCTGAAAGCATTATGTTTTTCTTCAAGCAATTTTACTTTTTCCATTTTTTTAACTAAGAGATTACATTGGAAATGATGTGAGGTTATTTTAATTAAAGCACATTTATCACTGTTCCATTGATTGATCTTAGAAATATTTAAGTGGAAGAATGGGATGGATGAGAGAAGCTTTGCCTGTTTCTGATAAGTCTGGTCAGATAAGCTTAAAAGGGGAGAAATTCAGCAATGGATTTAGACAGAAAGAAGCCAGAAGGTGGCTTTCTGCTTAGTGCTTTGGTTGTCCTTTTTCTCTGGCTGGTGCATCCATGAGTCGAATTAAGACCAGATTCCATGCACTGAGTTAGGGGACCATTGTGAACTTGTATGTAGCAACTATCTGGAACTTCCTCATATAATATTCTTATTTAAATAGAAACCTAAGCCATGAGAGAGTGTTATTACTATGACTCCCCTGTAACAGGAATGAACATAGAATTGAAATATAATTTTCTTCCTAAAACTGCTATTTGTTCACACAAATATGGAATCCACCAGAACACAAAAAACAAGCCTATTGTGGGGTCTCCGTAGAAGTCTGTCATACCCTGTAATTCCTTCCTTGGGAGAGACAGAAGGTTCCAAGATCAAGTTTTACCCATTTTTTTCTCAAACTTAATTTCCATGGCTTGGTTTCATAAAAGCAATTTTTATGATAGTTTCTAGGTGGCCATAGTTGAAAAAGAAAATCCTTACCCTGAGAGAGCCTCCATAGATAGCTTTCTCTGACACTGATATGCCTCTGCTTGACCAGAAGCCATGGACATAGATCCCTTCATGTTAGATAGTTAATTGTTCTTTGCCAGGTCTACATACAGGAAACTGAGAACCAAGGCAATTATGCAAATAAGTCAAGCAAAAAAGCAAACAAACAAAAACAACAACAACAAAAAACCACACATGTGCTCCAATGTAGTTGGGGCTTTAGTTGATTTGGTTGACAGTTTGTGGTGGTATTGTGTTCCCCAAAATATTGTGCACGCTAATAAACATCTGGGGTCAGAGAAAAGAACAGCCACAATATTAAACATAGAGGATAGGCAGTGGTAGCACACGCCTTTAATCCTAGCATTCCAGAGGCAGAGATCTACCTGGATTTCTGTGTGTTCAAGGATACAGTCAAGCATGGCGACTCACGCCTTTAATCCCAGAAAGTGAGCCTTTAATCCCAGGGAGTGATGGCAGAAAGCAGAAAGGTATATAAGGCATGAAGACCAGAAACTAGAAGCTTTTGGGCTGGTTAAGCTTTCAGGCTTTCGAGCAGCAGTTCAGCTGAGATCCATTCAGAGGCTTCCAGTCTGAGGAAACAGGATCAGCTGAGGAACTGGTGAGGTGAGGAAGCTGTGACTTGTTCTGCTTCTCTAATCTTCCAGCATTCACCCCAGTACCTGGCTCTAGGTTTGATTTTATTAATAAGACCTGTTAAGATTCCTGCTATAACAGTTGTCTTGACTTTTGAAGATAATTACCTCAAGTTCTCCATGACCATGAGCACCTGCAAAATATGTGAGCTCCTTCAGAGAGTGTTCTTTTCTTTCCTTTTATCTTTAAAACAATGCTGTTATATTCTTAAACAAAGGAAAAGGACAGAGGTGGATCCTGATATTCCTTAGCTAGATGCAACTGACTCTGAGTTCAGGTTGCAATTTAGGAAAATGATTTAGCCAGAAGCCCAGAAAAACCATGCATGGAACACTGGGAACTGAGAGAGAAAGCACATCATTGGTTACCACTACTTTATTCCTACTGCAGAACTCCAGGGAGTTAGGCTGAGGGCGCTCACTGGGGCCTTAAGTCTTTTTACATTTGGATGCAGATAGCCCACCAGCTATAGACAGTTCCCTCAGGCTCATGTGTGGGCCTTCTGCAAAAGTTGAGCTGGCAGCTTTCCACAGATAAATCCCAAGGAGAAGTCAGTGGGATACCAACTCTACTTCTGGACTTTCTCAAACCCAAAGACTTCCATGTTTGTGACTCCTCAGCTGTCAATCAAGCTTACTTTCATTTGGTTTGGTTTTGCCTTGTGACACCATTTTGCTCGATTAAAGAGCCTGTCTCTGGGAGGTGGGGATCAGCTGTGTCATCCTCTCTATCATCTTCCTTAGGTTGCTAAACTCCTTGTGTTCTGCACCTCCAAGTTAAGGCGGGACAATAGCATTAGCCCTTCGACTTGGCCTTGTATCCTTCATTAACCTAAGTGCAGAGACGCGCACTCTCTGAGTTCAGGGGCCCTCTTCCTCTGAAGTCTATAAATGTAGGACTCTTCCTTTGTTCTCTGCATTGCTGATGAATCTCCACTAAATCCCATCTTCCCCCCTATGAGTAGCTGGCATTATTAATGGACTGATCAACTGAAGTCCATCTTGCTGCTGCATCTTTCTACCAAAACTGGAAAGAGTTTTTAATCTTTAAAACAGGTAGGTGTTATGTAGCCCAGGCTGGCCTCTAATTCATTATATAACTGAAGGTGACCCTTGAACTCCTGATCAGTCCTTCAGCCTCAGCCTCCCAAGTGCTGGGATTTCAACTATGGACCACAACACCCAGTTTAAAACTGCCCGCTGTCTAAATTTAGAGCAAAGCCAGGCTTTGGAGGTGAAGCTGAAGAGTATGTGCCTTATCCTTCTTGAGGAGGAACCTTCCAGGCAGATGTGGTTACAGCTTTCCAGCTTCTTTACAAACTTAGAGTTACTTAAGACACTACAGTTTAAAAAACAAAACCACTCAGGTGATGGACTGCATTATTCTCTAGCCTCTTTTTTAAACACTATCTCTGAAATGCTGTGGATTTTCATATATTTTTCTGTTTTAACTTTAAAACAGAAAGATCTCACTGTGTCTGGTCTTAATTTTTAAGCCTTTCTGAAGCCTTTGGCTCAAGGCAATGCAATTCTGCCCAGAATTTTTGCTTTGAGCTGATACAAACATGGGCAGGCCAAGCCAAATCAACAAGTGTTTGTTTAGCACTTAATATGTATCTTGATTACATAAGGTAAATGCTTCTAAACCACATGCTAACTATTTGCTTAAGATAACTTTTTTTTTTTTTTGAAACTTGCCTGTGGTGTTACTGGCAAGTATAATCATAAGGAAATGGCAAGAGAACTCCTCATGGGTTTGCGGGGTAGAAAGCACAATTGCTTCACATTTTGGTTCATATAGCATTCTTAGAAGACCTGAGTCCACAACACTTATGAATTGCCACTTGAAAAATGAAAGACTATTTCTCTTTGATTATAACTTCCTTTAAGAATATTTGAGAATATCAAATTTGTTCAAATGTGATGTGTACAGAAATTCATGGTACTGTTTGAAGATCTACATGTCCAAATACCCAGGAAATAGCCTGAAAGGGAGTAGTGTGAACTCGTTACTCCTACTGGGCAGAGTATCATTTAATTCTACTTTTAATGCTTCCTCTATTCCGAGAGCCTAGACCAGCTCTCTCCAGCAGGTTGTGTCTCTGAGCCCCTGGCCACGTTCTATAGTATTCATCTGTTGTGCTTCTTGGATGTATATTTGCAGTGTGGTTTTCTTTGAATACGGACGATACAGGATAGCTCATGTAAAATATATCCTCTTGCCTATCCCACTGACTGGAACACAATGGTTAATCATTAATGACTGTTGAGTTTGCTTGAGTTTTCTTTATTGTAATATAGAGTATCTGAGACAGAACAGGAAGGACAGAGAGAGGGGAGAGGAAGGTAGGGGAGAGAAGACAGGGAGGGTTGAGAGAAAGAGGAAGGGAGTGAGAGGAGGAGAGGAAAAAGAAAGAGACATGCTGTGGTTATTTATATTTAATGCCACCTTGCAGGTCTTATTCAGTTGGATACAGGAGGAAAAGAAGTAGAAAGACACTGGCAGAGAGGGCACACTCAGTGTGTTGGCAGAGATGGCACACTCAGTGGGTAAACATGCTTGCTGCCAAGCCTGATGACCTCAGTGCAGTCTACAGAATGCACATGGTAGAAGGAGAGAATCTATTCCTGAAAGGTGGCCAATGGCTTCCATTGGTACACACACACACACACACACACACACACACACACACACACACAGAGTGTATAAATCTTATAAGTTTTTAAACTTTCAAGTAAAAACTATAAGGAAATATAACTATCATTAGCAGAATTTACTGTTGAAAAGGTAGAGACTGTAATGAATCTACAAATTGTAAGAACCACTGAGGCAATTCTGAAAGATTGTTAAATATAAAGTCTAATTTGCATATCACTTGTGTTCTACATGCCAGCATCAAATAATCTAAAGAGGACACTAGAACTCCTGTAACATGAACAACAGCATCACAGAGCTCAAACACTTAGGAATGAGTTAGGTCCTCAGTCCTAGGGGATATCTCCTGAGCCTTGTGATTAAGTTGTGCAAGATTGGAACATGGACAAATTATAAAAGATTGGAGACCTAAATGAATGTAACAATATGTCAATTGCTACTGAACTTGCCTGTATATTCAACACAATCTTGACTTTAAAAATTGTAAAAATTTGTAGGAGAATTTGAAGGGTTAAAGTTAGCCAAAAATCCTTAGGAAGACTATAAGAGGTGATTAACTTATACCATCAGATTCCAAGCCATGTTACAAAGCTACAGTAAACTAAGTCATATTATGTCAGTACAAAGACAGATAAGTAAAATGATAGAGAAGAAGTAGTCAGGAAGCACATAAGCTTTATGACTTAGAGGACTGTCCTCCTTAGCTTTGACTTTTCAAGTTGACACAGCCTGGAGTCATCTGAGAGGACAGCCCCAGTTGAGGATTGCATAGATCACTTTGACCTGTGGCCGCCTCTATGGGTACAATCTGGATTGTTAACTGATGTAGGAGTGCCCAGCCCACTGTGGGCAGCACCATTTCCTAGGAAGCTGGTCCTGAACAGTATAAGAAAGCTAGCTGGTTATAAAACAGCATGGCAGCTAACCGCTACATCTTCCATGATTCCTGCTGTACTTCTTTGTCTATAAGTGAGTGAGCACCTTGGTTGGAGACAACACTATGTGGAAAAGCAAGCAGGCCTGCCTTGGAGTTCCTGCTTTGATTTCTTAGTAAGGGACTGAGATCTGAAATTGTAAGCTAGAATAAACCTTTACTCCTCTAAGTTGCTTTTGGTTAGGTTTTTTTGTTTTTGTTTTTGTTTTTGTTTTTTTTAACACAGCAAAGGATAGAAAACTAGAACAGATACTCTGGAGTGAAGTGAGAAAATTAATGGCCTTCTCAACAATCATTACCAAATCCACTCATGGTCACGTACAGGAAAATACAGTGTGGTTTGTACCTAATAATGTCCATGCTTATTAAACATATCAATCTGAAAAGATTTGTTTTTATTTTAAAGTGTGTAACACACATGCACACACTCACATACCGAGCACGCAGGCATGCACAACACATACCTACATGTGAGTGCAGGTGCCCTTGGAGGCCATCATCTAGCATTGGATCTCTCTGGAGCTGCAGAAGGCAGTTGTGAACCATCCAATGTGGGTGCTGGAAACTGAACTCAGATACTCCAGAAGGGTAGTATTTGCTCTTAATTACTAAGCCACCTCTCCAGCTCCTATATAGAAGACTCTGGGATAGAATTTTGATGAACTTGGAGTAAGAAAAGAGTTCTTAACCTACACTTGCAAAACACCAAGCCTAAAGGAATAAATTGATAAAAAAGAAAATCACCTGCAAAATTAAAGAACTTGGGCTGAGATGATGGCTCAATAGTGCAAGTGTCTGCCCAGGCATGGGAACTTGAGTTTAGATCCTCAGGACCCCCACAACAGCTGGATATGTATCTGTAACCCAGGGCTTTGGGGGTGCAGGGCAGAGATAGGTGAATCTTTATAGCTCATTGGTCATTGGCCAGCCAGTCTAGCAAAGTGGGGTGGGGGAGGAGGCAGAAGAACAGAAGAGCTGAGTATGAATGCTGTGAGTACTGAATTCTAGACAGGGCATGGCTAGTCCAGTCATGAATCACAGCAACTGAGGCTCCTGGACTAAGACAAGTACAAGATCAAGCCAGTCAAAATTTCCACATAGACGGGTGAGGGGCTCTTCAGGCCTGACTCTTCCTGAGGAGCTGCTGCAGTGGACAGCTACTGGGAAAGATAGAGTCATTCATTATTTAGTGTGTGGATGCCCCGTGTCTGGCTCTCCCCCAGGCACATATTGAAGGCACTAACTGGACCCAGTAGGTTATCAGAAGAAGAAAAAGGGGAAGAGAATAAAGAAGAGAAAGAAGAGAAGGAAGAAGAAGTTTGGATGATGGTATGTTGGGGAGAAGTGGGGGTAAATATTGTCATATTTCATTATAAAAATTATGAAAATTTCAAAGAATAAAAACATAACAATTACAAAAAAATAACATGGCATGCAACTAAGGAAGACACTTGCTGTCAACTTCTGATTTCTACATGCATGGGCAAATGTGCACAACCCTGACATGAACAGGTTACAGGTACACAAAACACACCACACACACACAAACTGTAGCTGGAGTTATCTCCAGTCCTGCCTAGGCCGGCAGCCACTCAGACTCAAATGAACACACAGATGCTTATATTATTCAAACTGTTTGGCCTAATGGCTCAGGTTTCTTGCTATCTAGTTCTTATATCTTAAATTAACCCATTTCTATAAATCTATATCTTGCCATGTGGCTTGTGGCTTACCGGTATCTTACATCTTACTTTTCATGGTGGCTGTGGCTGGCAGTGTCTTCTGACTCAGCCTTCCACTTCCCAGAATTCTCCTCTCTCCTTGTCCCACCTATACTTCCTGCCTGGCTACTGGCCAATCAGCACTTTATTTATCAATCAATCATCCACAGCACTTCCCCTTTTCTTTTTTTCAAAAGGAAGGCTGAGTCAAGAGATACTGTCAGCCGACACTGCCATGAGAAACATGATGTAAGATACAGGTAAGCCATGAGCCATGTGGCAAGGTATAGATTTATAGAAATGGGTTAATTTAAGATGTAAGAACTAAATAACAAGAAGCTTGCCACGGCCATACAGTTTATAAGTAACATAAGTCTCTGTGTGTTTGATTATGTTCGAGTGGCTGCGGGACTGGCGGGTGAGAGAGATTTGTCCTGACTGTGGGCCAGGCAGGACCAGGAAAACTTCAGCTACAACACACACACACACACACACACACACACACACACACACACACACACACAGAACCTTCATTTATATTTTATAATATCCATCAAAAGAATGAAAAGGGAACCTATCGAGTAGATATTTTGTCTAGAAGGAAGTAGAAAATCTACAAGAGATTTATTGATGTTCAAAGCTTTTTTGAGAGAAAACAACTCAAGGGGTGGTTGGGTTACTCAGTAACTCGAGTGGGGAGGATAATGGAATGGAAGAAAATGAACTCTACATTTTATCAGAACTAACTCAGCCATAAAATCACTCATTTGATTTGGGGAACAAAATAAAAACCCAAAGAGAAAGGGGACAGGTTAAATACATCTAAAGTCATGTACGTAAACATTTTAGTGGGTCCTCAATGAATCAGAACTTACAATTCCTTTTTGGAGCTAATAAAGTCTAGAACTTCAGGATGGATGCCTGGCATGACGACGGCATGATTCCCCACTGCCATTATTAAGAGGCACTTGACCTATGTCTCATTGCTTATGACGTGGGGCTGACAGTGAGGCGGCCTTGCTGGCAGTGTTCCAATCAGACTCACCAAAGGAGGCAGTGGTACAGCAGAGCCAGCTCATAGTTCTGTGTGTTCACTGCACGTGTTTGTTCCTAACTACTCATTGTTCAACCTTCATCACTCCATTGGTTCTCACGATCCAGGTTTGGGGAACTGATACCCATGAAAGCTGGTGGAAATCACAAGTCAGTTTCCTCTGCCCCTCCATTGGTCAGATAGCTAACAAAATCAGACATATTGGGACTGGAAAGATGGCTTGGTAGTTTGTAGCTTGCTCCTTTTGTGGAGGACTGGAGTTAACATACCAGTACTCCTGTCGAGCAGTTCACAACCACCTGTACCTCAGATGCAGGGGATTTGGTGCCCTCTTCTGGCCTCTGTGGGTACTGCACACATAAGTGCATATACACAGAGTACACAAATACACAAATAAAAGTAACATAAAAATTTAAATGTATCTTTAAAGGTAAAAACAGGTAAATACTTCATTAAAAAGTGAAGATGCTATTTGTATTGCTTATAAAGATTTGTTTTTTTGAGATCATGTCATTCTGTGTTGTGCAGGCTGGTCCTGAGAGACCCTCCTGCTTCAGCCTCCTCATGGGTGCTGTGACTGCAAGCACTTCTCCCCACTACTCTATTTCAAGTAGGGAAATGTAAGTATGTATTTGGGTGGAAAGGAGAAAAAAAATCTCAATTTAGAACTATTTTGAGTTCCAAAGGAGTGGAAGCCACCCACTTTAATTAAAAATAAGAATCTCTTTGTGTTTGGATTCAATGGAAGAGGGGGATTTTTTTAAAGATTTTTGTTTTAGGGGTCAATAAAATTTTATTAATTTAATTAGTTCCTATCAATTTTTAAATAAGTTGTGGCTTATATTAAATGTGTTCCCTTTCTCCATTCTCTTTCTGCTAAGCTAACCTCCTCTGAGCACATTATTGAGTCTGGGCTGTGATGTTATTATTGTTCTTTGCACAGGGAACACCTTGGGTGGTTAAAAATCAAGAGGAAGTTTTGTGCTGAAATTTTGAAGTGTCATTCCCAATGGTGTGGGGAATGGGGAAAATGGCATACGTAGCCAGGAAAGAAGAGAAATTGGATAGATGCAGGAAGAGTGCTTTATGTGGTGACAACTGTCCTATGGTGCTTGCCCCCAGTCCCATGTTCAGAAAGCAGAGATGGGAAAGCTGGAGCCAGATTTGCAAATGTTTGTAGTCCGCCTTCCTGTAGGTGTGTGGACACTGGATGAGAAAGCATAGCACAAGAGGGGTGGGCTAGATGAGACACACATGGTTCCCGGTTCTGATGAAGAGCGTATGATGAGCACCAAAGCCTCAATCCAGAGGGTGGTGATAAAATAAAGATGAAATAAGTAAAATTTTGAGGAGTGAGTGTTCTCTCGCTCACTTGGAGTACCTACACTTTTCAAAAATTGGGATTTGCAGTCAAACAACTTTACAACTTAGTGGCATGTTTGATCATCTCATGGCCATAGCATACACTGATGTATTTAAATCCATGCAAATATTACATTGAGGAAGCTTATGTGTGTTGCTTAAGTTCTTTGAGAGTAGACCTTGTGTGTGTGTGTGTGTGTGTGTGTGTGTGTGTGTGTGACTGCAGGTGCATGTGAATACACAGATGAGTATGGAGGCCAGAGGACAATCTTGGATACAGTTCAGGCCATATCCACCTTATTTTTTTTTTAATCTGAGATAGGCTCTCTCACTGACCAGGAATGGGTCAAATAGGTGAGGCTGGTTGGCCAGGGTCTGCCTGTCTCTGTTTGTATATGCCTCTCCAGCCCTAGGATTACAAGCACAGCACTCACCACACCCAGCTTTTTAAACTAGGCCTCTGAAGATCAAGTTCAGCTCCACATGCTTAGAAGGAAAACACTTTACTAACTGAACCTCCTCCTTAGCTCACAGACCACATTTCCAAAACATTTAAGACAATATTAGCAATCTACAGGACTGTGTAGTACGGATAGACCAGTCTAATACATGCGATGGTAGAATATTGCCTGAAGATTCAGATACAGATGAGATCCTAGCTCCGTACTACATTGTAAGTCAAATGAGTTTGGGCAACTCAGAGCTCTGAGACCCAGTTTCTTTATCTACCGAGTCAAAGGCAATTGTACTGAGCACATAGGAGGTAGTAAGGTCTGCAGACAGGCATGGACATGAAATAGATGTCCAATAAAAGATGAGCTTGGGTTCCACCTGGGCAAAACCAGGTGTGATCCAGAAGAGGCTCCCAAGAGAGAGCTCAACTTGCCTCTACTGCAGGTACTAAGGACAGAGAGAGTTCACAGGCTTCCTTCCACAAGCTGCCATTTCTCCATCCCCATCCCTCTTCCTGCCTTTTGGGGGTAACTCCAGAGGCTCACATCACTATTCTGACTCCCATTTTTCTCAAAAGGATTATGTTTGTTACTGATAGTCTGAGGGATCAGAAAATAAAATTGGTGCAGAGAATGCAGGCTAAACACACATGAACACATGGTTCTGAGCTTGCTGAATTCCTGTTTTCTTCCCTTGAGAGTGACCTATAAGGAAAGGGCTCTGTCTCCAGGGGTTTTCTCAGCTCTAAAATAAGAGGATTAAATGAGATGATGTTTCTATAAACCTGGGCATAATAATAGGAGAGAAGGGAGAGGCTGTTTGTGTCGTGGTGATCAAGAGATGTTGGATCAGTTCACTGCAGCTTTTCTCCTGGGTGGGGACAGCCCGAGGGAGGCCTGCCTTGGGATTAATATACAGCCTTTCTGTCCTCAGCTCTGCAGTCTTTTCACACCAGGCTCTGAACTGGCTGAGTCATGAGTACAGGGCAGGTTCAGATCTCCACTGTGGAGCAGCATGCATTGTGCTCTGTGCCAGGCATTGTGTTAGTGACAACCGGGATGGAGAGGGAGAAGGAAGCAGCACTTTCTGCAGTGGCTTCTGAGCTGAGGAGCAGGAGCAGATGTATATGCTAACTGATCATTAAACAACCCCGCACTGAATGCTGGGATAATCCATGGCAAAGACTGAGAATGCTGTCTGAGCACATGGTAAGACTCAATGCATCTTGATTGCTATCATGGTCAAAATTATTATTATTATTAAACATCAGGGTGGGTTTGGAAGAGGGAGGGCTCATTTTACCCGGAAGCTTAGAGAAAACTTCGCAGGAAAAAGTGCCTTGCAAAGGTATAATGTCAGTTTTGAGTTGGTGGGTGGGGGTGGGAGGCTGGACACAATTTGCTGAAGAAACACATCCAGAAGTCTTGGTGTGACTGTTCACGCCATGTGGAAATGACGATGGTCAAGCAAGGAGTGAGGGTGTATGTGTCAGTGGACACCTTGCAGGAGTTGGTTGTCTCTGTCTACTACGTGGGTCTGAAGGATTAAAATAACTCCTGCAAGGTGTCCTCTGATTGTCACGCTTTCGCTGCGGCATGTGCATGACCATGGGCACACACATAAACTAAATAAATGTCATAAAAAATGAAACCTTCCTACCAGCTAGTCTCAATTCACAGTCTGTCCTTCTGGAGTCTGTATCCTTCTCAACCTGTGAGGGAAAAGCTGAGGGAAGAGGAATGATGGAGTAGACTGCAGCCTATGTCTGTGATTCTCCAGCGTGACTACTCAGGCTGGCATCTAAGCAGGTTGTTAAACAGCCGAGGAGAATGCAAACAACGAAGCAACAAGTGAACAGAAGCCTAGAACAAAATGTCAATAAACAAGATTCTCAACATGAGTGCCAAAGGGGCTGAAGGTGATGGCTAGACTGCCATGTCTGAGAAGGTTAAAGTTGAAACCTGCAGTGGGTGGAGTCATGGGGAATGTTAATCTTCTCATTTGCATACCAATCAGTCCTCCAGAAGAGGCTCTGGTACCCAAGAGAAGACACCAAGTCCCCAGCCAGTAAACAATGGTTACTGCATAACCACCTGGATTTTATTATGTCTCCCTGAGCTCAAGAACAAGGCTGTGATACCTCCAGATGCTAACCAGAAAGCTGGATTAACAAAGGTGGTCAGGGTTCTTAGGCAAATAAGTCATGATGTCCAGGGTGGTAGAGGAGGTTTACCTCTAGCCATGGGCCTTAAGGTACCCTCGAATGTTGTGATATGCAGAAGAGAGACACATTACCTGAAAGGGCTCATCCAGTTCTTCAAGCGGATTTGGTTTTCCGCTTCATGAACATCATCACCCACTGGTGCTATATCTGCACGTTGATGTCTCTTGTCATAACTATAATCTTGCTACTGTTATGAATCACAATACAAATATCTGATATGCAAAATACCTGAAATGTGACCTCTGTAGGGGTCATGACCCACAGGTTGAGAACCACTGATCTAAAGCCAACTGTATTAGTCACTTTCTTGCTGCTGTGATAAAGGCCACCAGACAAGGCAACTTAAAGGAGAAAGGGCTTACAGTTCCAGGGGGATCTAATCCATCAGCATGGGCCCCATGGCAGCAGGCACAGAAGGCACTGTGCAGGAGCCGGAGGCTGGCTGGTCACATTGCATACATACTCATGAAGCAGAGAGCAAATACTAAGAGGGGCCAGGTGACAAGGCCTGCCCTGGGGACTTACTTCCCCCAGGGAGGCTGTGTCTCCTAAAGGTTCTCCAGCCTTCCCAGTTGGCTCCATCACTGGAACCTACTGTACAAATATGTTAGTCTGAGGGGAACACTTCACATTTAAACCCCAACACCATTCCTAAGTGCTAATGATGGATATGGAGTTTTGGGACATCTAGTTCCAGAGCCTCCAGTGTAACCAGTAGTGCCCTCTGTCACAGGATATTCCTCTAGGAACAAATGCCATGAAATCTTCCATACTTTATCTCATTGAGTCTCATTATACCCAATGAGAGAATAATAACCTTATATATGATTTCAGTGTGTGTGTGTGTGTGTGTGTGTGTGTGTGTGTGTGTGTGTTCTAATGTATGGCGATATTTTATTTGTACTGAAATGTGATTTTATTTGTATGTTAATAAAGTTGCCTGGGGGTCAGAGCTAAAAGCAAGCCATAGCAGAAGCCAGGCGGTGGTGGCACATACCTTTAATCCCAATCACATGACAGGCAGATCTCTGTGTGTTCAAGGATACAGTCAGCATGGAGACACATGCCTTTAATCTCAATACCAGCCATAGAAGACCTGGAGGTCTATTAGGCAGGCAGTGATGAGCGGTCATGTGGTTGGGTTTAAAACCAATAAGAAGGCAGAACAGAAAGTCAATAAAAAGACAGACACACAGGAAGTAGGCCTCTTTCTGAGGGGAAGGATGGCAGCTGCAGGAAGGGTAAGAGGGAGGTTTTAAGTCTCAGCTCTTAGCTACTGCTCTGACCTCTTGGGCTTTTAGCTCTGCATTTGGCTCTGTGTTTCTTATTTAATAAGACTCTTACATCTACATTTGGCGCCCAACATGGCAAGAATTCATTAAAAACTGCTCGGCGGCCCGGTCCAGCTCCCTACCTTGGCAGCTGGCTCCCTGCCTGGGCCTAGCTTGGTCTAGGTCCCAGGCCCGACTGACCGTAGCTACAAGCGGTTACCCGCAGTTGGAGCTACTTGTTTAAAGCCAGTGCTACAAACAACTCAGGCCTGCCCTGCCGAACAGGACCCCTGCCAAACAGGGCCCCTGCCTGTAAAGCCAATGCACATGGTTGGAGCTTAAGGAAGCCGGAGCCCAGGCTTGACTCAACTCAAGAGGGAACATGTAGCTGGATTTAAGCTCTTAGCCAGAACTTGTGGCTACTCTTTCTTTTTTTTTCTTTCTTTCTTTCTCTCTCTCTCTCTCTCTCTCTCTCTCTCTCTCTCTCTCTCTCTGGATTTCCACCTTGGATGCTAGGTAGCTGTTTTGAAATTCCCTCAGATTTCTACTGTTCTACACAGACTTGGTAAGTCAATTAAGATATCAGATATTTTAAGGTAAAAAAAAACTAAAAGAAAAAAAATTTCCACATTTAAAAAAAATGGGTATTGCCAGGCAGTGGTGGGGCACGCCTTTAATCCCAGCACTCAGGAGGCAGAGCCAGGCGGATCTCTGTGAGTTCAAGGCCAGCCTGGGCTACGAAATGAGTTCCAGGAGAGGCGCAAAGCTACACAGAGAAACCCTGTCTCGAAAAACAAAAACAAAAAAAATGGGTATTATGTGTACATTGGAAGAAAATTGGGCTTTGTTTGATAAAATTTTAGGCAGTCTGAAAATGGAACAACTATATGAGAAGATTAATGTTGATGGAATTATGCACATTATTACTTTCCTTATCCTTATTTTACTATTTAAAAAGATAGTCAATTTAAGTACCAGGATAAAAGCTTTAGAAAAACCCGTTAAACCTGTTAAAATGAATTATAGAGAAATTCAGATTCAGACAGAAGAAATTAACAGTGGAATTGTTTCAGGATTGGATTATAAGGTTACAGAAAGGAAGCCTGTTTTCACACAATCACCCTTAATTTATCTGGTAACTACCTGGTCAAGTGAATGCACAAAATATTTGGATTCCAATTGAAATGTTAGATTTACAAAGGTTTAAGGAGGGAATAATATCCTTATGGCATGCTTTCCCATTTGTAAAGCAAATGTTAAACTCCTGGTCAACTTATAATAAGATTATACCACACGACTGGTGAGAGCTGGTAAATGCTGTTCTGGAACCCGGGGCACAGCTGCAGTGGCAAATGTGGTTCAAAGAGGAAGCTAAAAACCATAGAAAATCAATGGAGGGCTAAAGGTATACAAATCTCCCAGAATCAACTTGATGGAGAAGGCCAATATGCTGTAATACAAACACAATGTTAATATGATATTCAAACCTTAATTCTATGTCAAATGGCAGCCTTGAATGCATGGGACAGAGTTGAGGAACCAGGAAGAAAACTGAATCATTTACGAAGATTATACAGAGCCCAAAAGAACCCTTCACAGATTTCTTACAAAGACTGACTTCAGCAGTAAAGAGAATGGTCCCGAATTCAGAAGCTAGTAAGATAATAATTGAATCTTTGGCTTTTGAGAATGCGAATGCAGCATGCAAGAGAATAATCAGGCCATTAAAGGCAAGATCTGCACCATTGGAAGATTGGATTAGAGACACATTTAATGTTGAGGCTCATAACCATGATGATATGTGGATAGGAGAAGCAATTTCAAGAGGTTTGAGGAATGTCAGATGTTTTGGATGTGGAAAGCAAGGACATTTGAAAAGGACTGTAAACAGGGCATTCCTAGAAACAATGTTTCTTCAAGGAACAATGGCAACAGAATGTCCCTTTCTTCTGGAGTATGCAGAAGGTGTGGTAAGGGAAAACACTGGACCAACGAATGTAGATCAACAAGGGACAAGCAAGGTAGTACTTTGCCTTGATCTTCGGGAAACTCCCAGAGGGGCCTCAGGCAGGCCCCCACAGCAAATCCAATTCAGACTTTTCCTGCAGTCATAGAGGAAACCCCTACTCAGAGCAATTAAATAACCAAATGCCTATTGGCTCTGTGTTTCTTATTTAATAAGACTCTTACATCTACACTAATGTCTGTGCACATGCATGCACCTATGGAGGGCCAGTGTTCTGCTCTATGACTCTCCACCTTGTTCCTTTGAAACAAGATCTCTCACTGAAGTTAGAGCTAGGCTAGTGGCTAGGAAAGACGCCCCCAAATGGTGGGGTTATAGGTGTATGTGGTGCCACACTTGGCTTTTTATTTATATGTTGGGATCTGAACTCAGGTTCTCACATTGGCCTAGAAATCACTCTGACCTGTTAAGCCATCTCTCCAGCTCAATGATCTCCATTTTTTTTTCTTTCTGGATAGAACACTGTGTAAAGTTGCTGTGCTAAGTCATGGAGATGCCCATGAACAGGGATGTTCATTGGTGATCTTTATGAGGAGCTCCTGACATTCTGTGGCATGGTAGAACCCCATCTTAGGTTCTATGTTCTCTGTGTCTAGTAGTGTAGGAACCTTGTGCCCCAACAGAAAGACCTATCTGAGCAAGCTCTGAGCTCTCAGGCTATTGTCTGACCTTCTCGGATCCTCCTTATTTGGCTATAAAAATGCCAAGGACTAATTCAGTGGTTTGCAAAGTGTCCCTTGTCTTCAGCTATGATCTTGCCCCCCACCTACAAGAAGTGTGGCCCCTTATAGCAAAGGAGGAAGGGATACATCATATGAAGGAGACTTCAGGGCACAGGAATATGCCAATGGACTGCTCCATGTGTATGCTGCTCACTAACAGGTGGAGATGGTAGGACTGACCTAGGGAGAGAGATGACATGGTTTAGTTTCATGTGGAGGCAGGGCTGGCTGTGTGGAGGGAAGAAATTTGTTGAGCTATTTTATTCAAGGTCTTGATCTGGAGGCAGATGCCACCGATGGGTCCACTTTGGTGTCTTAGGCTGACCTACTCTCTTGTGCATGTAGTTTCTCTTCTCTCTGTTTGAAAAAACAAACAAACAAACTCTACTTCAATAAATTAATTCCAGTGGTACCCCCAGAGAGAGTAGAGTGTTTCAGAGAGAGAGAGAGAGAGAGAGAGAGAGAGAGAGAGAGAGAGAGAGAGAAGAGGAGAGGAGAAGAGAGGAGAGGAGAGGAGAGGAGAGGGGAGGGGAGGGGAGGGGAGGGGAGAGAGGTGAGAGAGGGGAGAGAGGGGAGAGAGGGGAGAGAGGGGAGAGAGGAGACAGAGACAGCAAATCCAAAATCAGCTGCTAACCATCCCAAGTAGGATTCTCTTCCTCTGGGCTGTAGGATCCACACAGGGTTACAGCCTTATTTCATGCATGGGCGTCAGAAGATCTGTACAGTCAGAACCAACCTGGCTTATCCTGCTTGTCTGGATGTGGCTCAGGAGCTGCTGCACTGAAGCACACTGTCCAAACTGGAGCCCTGGAAGAAACACATGCTGCCAGCATTCAACAGGCGGCGCTCTTTGCTAGGTGTCAGAAGCCACGTCCTGGTGCCTGCGTGGTGCAGCTGAATAAGCTGGATGCTCATCTGAAAACAAAAGGTTGCTCCCTTCCCCGGAGTGGGGCTGACTAATCCTGCCCCTGCTCCCTGTTTGGGGCTCTCTGGGTTTTACCCAGAGAAGCCAGCAAAGATGAGCCTTTGGCCTTGATCTGTGGAGGCACCCCTAGTTCCTCAGTCTGCCTCAGCTAGGGGATCCAGGCCCTCCTGCAGGGCTCTCCTTCTAGGGGGCTGTCTTGAAAACAAGAGTGAGAGAAATTTCTGGGAACCTGGGTGAACACTCCAACTGAGAGAAGAATAATGAATATTTCATGGAGGCGGCTGGAGTTATTAAACAACATTACACGCAGAGTGTGTTGGCAGGGATCTCAGACACATTTACATGAGTAAAAATAGTGGGAAAAGAGACCTAGGGCTGGGGCAACATCAAGGAAATCCCAGCAGAGCTGGATGGAAAGCAGCTTTCGGTCCCCTTTAGGTTCACTGCAGCCTCTGACCCCACCTCCAGGAACATCCCCTCCAAAGCGAGGGTGTGGACTGGTCAGAGCTGAGAAGTGGCTAAGTCCCCAGGGTGTGTGTGTGTGTGTGTGTGTAGGGGGTGTGTGGCTCAGGCAACGCTTTCCTGGTCTTAGGGAACCTTGAGGGTCAGAAGAGACTTAGAAATCAGGCCTACCCCAGGAGTCTGTCCTGGAGTCTCAGATGTCTGAGCCAGGGGGAGTCAACGCTGCAGGGAGACTGTATGCTTTGGACCACAGCGAGGTGGATACACTGGGGTTCCATGACCCTTGAGCCCACCCCTGGCTGAGCTGTTCCCAGAACTTGTCTCTGATAGACAAGAATACTCAAAGGCCTCTTTGTTTCTTCTCTACCAGAAGCACTGAGAAATTTGTCCCAATCTCTTCTTTTGACCTTCCCTTTAACAGTGCACACTTATAACTGACGAGGTGTTGAAAAGAACTCCACAGCACATGCTGAACACTCCTGGCCCCAGTGCACTGCTAACTTACCTCTTTGCCTAAGTGGGTTCTCACAGACTACCATCTATTTAATATATGAAGCCACCAAGGCTTACAGAAGTTAAATGCATTGCCTGAAGAATTTACACTGCCCATAGCTATCAAGATTTGAAGTTGAAGTTTGTTGAAGTGAGAGTCTACATCCTTGCTCCATCTTGGTTGGAGGATCCGTCAAAGTCCTCTGCTTCTGCAGCTCCCTATAATCTCCAAAAGAGTCATGGGAGAGGGGAGCTCATGGAAGAAAGCAAAGATGGAGGGCACTGGAGTCAGAGATAGCCTGCACCATCTTTGAATGGGCCCTTGGGTAAGCAGCTTAATCACACCTGACCTCTGTGTTCCCCAATTCCTGTGAACATTAACTGAAGGGATATCTGTTAAGTGGCAGGCCCATGACCCATGCCTGGGTATGCTAACTGTGCTCAATAAATGTTCCAGTCTTCTCTTCTTGCTCTCCCAAACTGCCTAGTAATACATGATTCTTTTACAAAGTTGATTCTGCTAGGAGAGAAGGGGGAGGGGAAGGGGGAGGGGAGGGGGAGGGGAAGAGGGGGGGAAGGGGGAGGGGAAGAGGGAAACTGTGACCAGTGACTCCAAGACTGAGCTGTGTCTGTTGGCTGTACTCTCTCTGCACCTTGAACTCCTCTTATCTCAATCCTGTGGTGCTATCTGCTTTTTAATTACTCAAATGACCCTCCACAACTGAGAATGTGTAGAGGCAGAAAATGTGTTTATTGGGCTCACCATGAAATCCCAAAGTACTAAAGTGAGCTCAGTAAATATCCATGGGTGGAGTCATGGAATAGAATGGAATGGACAGACGGATGTATAGATGGACAGGTGGGTGGGTGGAAGAGTAGATGGATGAACCATTGGTTGAATGAAAGGATAGATGGTTGGGTGGGTGGGTGGGTTGAGAGATGAATGGACTGAAGGTGGGTAGAAGGCTGGCTACACAGATGGATGGACAGATGGATTGATGGATCTTGGACATGTGGATATTCAACTCAGGTGTCTTCCTTTACCACTCTATTTCACACACAATGTTTTTAGGAAGAGTGTCTTGTTTTAATCATCTTGGATAAGCAGGAGAAATACCCATGGCTTACCCTGCCCAGTCATACAAAGGCTACTATTCATCCCCATCCCCACAAGTAACAAATACCTGGATCTTTTCTTTCTTCTTGAACATCTGGGAGGGGTGGACAAAAACATCTTGGACCACAGTAGTTGCCAAAGTCAGCCCCTTATTACCAGGCTTGCCCTCCACTTTACTTAGGATGAAGAACTGCTTTGGGTCTCTGAACCTGTGAGGTGTTTTGTTTATGTGGGTTGTATTTTTTTTTTTTTTTTGCTTGTTTTGATGCTGATGTGAAGGAAGGGAACGAAAACCCAGGCTGCTGCTGACTGTCTGTCTCTCAGAATCCGGTCTTTCCCTGCAGTGTTTGTGAGAGGCAGGTGGTTCAAAAGGCCAAATGATGTCTATTACAAGAATCCTGTGGCTTGACAGGGTCAAGGTCCCAGCTGAGAGGGTAGAGTTCAGAAAGAAGGGAGCAGAACAGGGATACTGGATCCTCACCAGATAGTCTCCAGTCCTTATTACCAAGAAGTTTCCCCTATAAACCAACGTGTACCCCAACTTAAACCTTTTAAAGCATAAAGGCAGCTTCAATCTCCTGGACCAAAAGGAAGCAGAGTCTTGTGTTCTTGATTTGAGAGAGAAAGAGAGAGAGAGAGAGAGAGAGAGAGAGAGAGAGAGAGAGAGAGAGAGAGAGAGAGATCCTGGAGTGGATCTTGGAGCCATAATGTCCCTTTCCTAAGTTCCCATGCTTCTTCTCTTGATTTTCTGGTTCCTTCCTTGCAGGTGCCATCAGCCCACTCCTCACACTCATCCCATTTTATGTAAGTTCTAGGAACAGAATCAGATTAGTGCAGGCCACAGAGGCCTTTGTGGTGGATAGACTCAGCTTCACCAGCAGCTGACTTCCCACCTGTGATCACAAGTACTGTGTACATTTGTAGAAATGAAACTATTTTCACAGAGTAAAGAGTTCCCCCTGGCAAGAAGGTGTGTGGGTGATTGCTCATATGCAACTGATTGACTGCAAGTAATTTCCATAAATAAAAAGAAGCCAGGCATGGTGGGTCATGCCTATGATCCTGGCACTGGGAGACTGGGGCAGAAAGATCTGGAGTTCTATCTTATAAGCCAGCTTGAGCTTCATAACAAGGCCTTGATTGAAAACAAGCCAAATCAAAACAAAACAAAACAACACCACTAACAATAGATGGAAGTCAGAAAAGGAGATGGAAAGGGTAAGAGTGGGTGGGCTCACTGCTGGAAGCTCTGGGCATGCCTCTTAGGGCTTTTGGTGTTGTCCTTCATTGTCTACTGGTTTTGTGGTGACTGTGATAAAATCCAGTCTCATATGAGCCCTAAATACCTTTTAAAAACAATCATTGCTATCACTGATTAACACGTAATAATCATACCTATTTCTTGGGCACAGTGAAGCTCCCATATGTGGAAATGGTATGCTGTGAGCAGGTCAGAATAATGGTGTACTCATCAACTTCAATGCACAGCATTTATTAATGTAAAGAATATCTGCACTCTTCTCTGTTAGTTGTTTTGAAATACACAATGAATTGTTCTCAACCAAAACCGTTGTGCTGTGTAGAGCATTAGAAGATATCCATCAACAGCACCCCTTCCTCCCTCTCTACTCTGTCCTCAGATGTGTCTTGCAGCTGCTGGCTAGAACCCCACCAATTTTTCCTGTTCAGTCTTTTCTAGCTTTCAGATCTTAGCTAGGTTGTAATTTCTTCAGGAAAGAATTTAGTAATTTGTTTATTCATCTGATCCTCCTTTTTCTATGTGTCTTCCCCTCATGACTCTTGAAATCATACCATTATGTTGATTTATGAGACACCTTTACCTCAAAAAAGTGTTAAACTTTGTAATGTAGGTGGCTTTCTTTACTTTATGCTATCCAGTTCTCTGCTGAGAGCATATGGTAGAGCTCCTCATTTATTGAACGAATGTGTGAACATGAGGAAGGAGCGCTGGAGAGAAGGAAAGAAGAGAGGGTAGAGGAATGGAAAAAAGGAACAAAAAGAAGTGGCCAACTTTTCTCCAAAAGAGGTATTTATAGGCTACTAAAAATGGGTAGAACAGTCAGAGGTGGTTCCAAGCCAATATGACTTCTTTGTATCTCTCCTAATTGCTCAAGACTGTATCTTCATGGACGATGACCTCTGGTGCCTGGAGCCCAGGCCAGGATAATTGTTTATTGCTGTAGACTTTCTGTCTTGTAAGGTTCTCTTCTCCCATCCTTTCATCTCATACTGATCAAACTGTAACCCAGCAACACAGTGTTCAGCAATCATTAACAGCCCTTCTTGGAAAATGACTCGATCATATATAGTGGAACGTTTGAAAACATTCACCTCAGCCACTGTTCCACTTCTGTGGCCATGCATATCACATAGCAACACCACAAACAAGACTCCTGGCTAAGATCAGAAAGGGAAAGAGGTATAAGAAGGGGGAAAGATCTAGAAAGCAGGACACACACTAGAAAGTTCCCAGGAAGCTTAAGACGACTGTATCTTGGCTGGCTGCTAAGTGAATATGTAACTACTTTATATATTTCAACAAAATTAAACTTAAACCTACAGAATTAGGTTTATTAATTTCTGCCAGGGCTCAATGGGGGAATAAGAATGGCCATTCATTACGGACACACAATTACTAAAGACAAAAATGAAGCCCAGCACTATTAAGTATAATAAAAATGTTGAACACTAAGGAAATTTTCATTAAATATAATCTATTCTTTATATTACTACACTTAATCCTTGCTGTCCGCTTCTCTGTTTTTCTCCAACCTATTTAATTTTATTACTTAACTTTTTATAAATGTTTCTTAATATAATTATGATTAAATATTTGGGAGGAGAGAAGAAAGTTAGTCTCTTAAGAAAAGAAAGGGGGAAATGAAGAAAGGAAGTAAAGAGAATATTCCTTTCAGTTCCTATTTTCTTTATCCCTATCATGGTGAAAAATGATGGGTTTTCTGGAAAAAGTAAGTGCTAAGTGGGATTTTATTATTGAGGGCAAGGCCAGAGCAGGCGAGAACAGACAGTAAATAACAACGAAGCACTGATCAGCAACTTCAAGCTAGCCCTTTATATTATGCATTAAAATAAAAGTACATTGCTTTACTAAAAGTGTCCATGGGTATTTGCATGTCCAGACCATGTAATTAAAAGATGGGTCTGGCTAATGTTGCTTCTTGCACTACACAAAGACATTTGTAATCTGAACATTTATTTTCCAGCCAGGATGGGTGCTTGAGCTTTCTCTTAATGAGAATGTACCCTCCCCGGCAATTCTGCTCTCTAGTGGAAGAAGCTGAAGAGCTGGGTACAGAGTACTAAGCTTGGACCACCGTAGGGAAACTCTCAATGGTGTTTTAGAGAGTAAACTGACTTTGTGTGTCTGTAAGCAGAGGGACAGTGTTTCATGAGCAACGGGATCATGTAATGTTCATTGACAGATTGTGGCACTGTCACTGTGTCTTCAAGCTTCTTACTGCTTATAGCATACTTTTACACATTACTTAACTCTGTGTGTGTGTGTGTGTGTGTGTGTGTGTGTGTGTGTGTGCATGTATGAAGATCAAAGGCTAACTTTTGACCTTGGGTGTCATTTCTGGGAGCCACTCACCTTGTTTTTGGAAAGTGTCTCTGTAATCTGAGGCTTACTAGTTTGCCTGGGCTGGTTTGCCAGCATACCCCAAGTATCCACGTATCTGCATTCTAGTGCTGGGATTAATACTCCACTATGTCTGGCTCTTTGGCCTGTGCTTTGGGACTTGAACTGGGGTCTTTATGCTTGCATGGTAAGCACTTTGCCAGCTGAACTGTCTCTCTTCGTACATTTTTAACATGGCCCCTTCAGAAAGTGGTAATCACATGAACATGAGATTGTGTTCAAATTGAATAATGTTTTAATCTCCCAGCTATTCACAATTGCTTTAGTGATTGGGTTTAGAATATGTCTTGGTCCCAGGGTAGTTCATATCAACAGCCCAATCTTAAGCACCATATATTTTGCTGCAATATTCTACTCTCTTCTAGCTTTGTAAAAGGATACTGGAGTCTCTATCCACAGAGCATCATCCAACCAGGGTGCTATACTTCCAACATGTTGCTTTTGTAGTGTTACTCTGACAGCCATTTAGCATTTCTCTATAATGATTGTGTAAACTATACTCCTAGCCAAGACACAAATAAATGGTATGGTGACTGCTTTTCATTTACAGGTTCCTTTGGAAGCCAAGCAAGTTACTGTCTTCGTTGCTGTTTTTTGACTATTAGTCCTATTTGTAAAATTCCTGGCATAGAATCCCTCCTCTCTCTCGTTGAAAGTAGAGACAAGTAGCTAAACTAGTGGAAACACATGAACTGTGGACCAATAGCTGAGGAGCCCCCATGGTACTTGACTAGGCCCTCTGGATAAGTGAGACAGATGTTTAGCTTGAACTGTATAGGGGGCCACCAGGCAGTGGGACCAGGGCCTCTCTCTAGTGCATGAGCTGGCTTTTTGGAACCTAGTGCCTATGGTGAGACACTTTGCACAGCCTTGGTGCAGGAAGAAGGGGCTTGGACCTGCCTCAACTGAATGTACCAGGCTCTGCTGACTCTCCATGGGAGACCTTGCCTTGGAGGTGGGAATGGGAGGTGGGTTGTGGGGGAAGGCTAGGGGTGGGAGGAGGGAGGACAGGGGAATCTGTGGTCAATATGTAAAATGAATAGAAAATCTCTTAATTAAAAAAGAGAAGGAAGTAATATGAAATTTTACAAATTATATTATGAAATAGCATAATTTTGTAATTATAAATTACTTGAAAATTTAAGTTTCTGAGAATAAATTGTAATTAGTACATAAGTTTAAAAAAACTCCTGGCATAATTATTTGTCCCCCTAATTCTTTCTGCTGTGTGGGTAAATATTGTTTTTTAAACTCAGGTGTGTCATCAATGCCATTCTCCTAGTTTCATTTCTGTTGATATGTTAAAATATCCTCACAAAAAGCAGCTTAGGGGAGAAAGGGTCTTTTTCACCTTAAAATTATAGGTGACAGTCAGTCCATCATAGCAGGGCAGTAGGATAGTAACTTCAAACAGTTAGTCACATCTTACTCATAGTCAAGAGCAGAGAGCAATGAATGCAAGCATACTTACCATCCAGTCTTACGCAGTGTAGGACCCTTGCCTAAGGAATGATGCTACCCACAGTGGACAAGACACCTCATCTCAGTTAAGATAATCAAGACAATCCCCCACAGGCCAACCTGATCTAGACAATCCCTCACTCAGTTTCTCTTCCTAGGTAATTTTAGATTGTGTCCAGTAGACAAAGCTAACTATCACAGCTATTTTCTTCAAAATGTATGTCTTCTTCTCTGCCTTCAAATCTTCTTCAGTATAGATGAGTCACTATTAGCCATGGTCTAGGGATCTACTCATTACCAACCTAGGTGTCCTCATCTCTCACACACTGAGTCCCTGTTTTCCAAGCTCTGGTATCATCTATCTATCATCTATCTATCTATCTATCTATCTATCTATCTATCTATCTATCTACCTATATATCTATCTATCTATCCATCTATTATCTATCTATCTATCTATCTATCTATCTATCTATCTATCTATCTATCTATTATATATCTATCATCTATCTATTATCTATCTGTCTATCTATCATATATCTATCAATCTATCATCTATCTATCTATCTATCTATCTATCTATCTATCTATCTATCTATCTATGTATCCATTATCTATCTATCTATCTATCTATCTATCTATCTATCTATCTATCTATCTATCGTGGAAGTCCAGTTTCTCCTTCCTCCATGTGAGTGCCAGAAACCAAGCTCAGGTTTTCAGGAAGGGCAGTAAGTGCCTCAACCTTCTGAGTGAACTTGCCTACCCTCCCGCACATTCTATAGAGTGTATCTTTAGTGACTTTCAGAACAGAATGCACGCCTATTAAAATTTTGATACTCTGTCTGAGAAACCACTCAGAAGACCTTTGCCTGAGTCATCCCCTGCTGGTTTCATCCTATTTCAGTCCTCTTCTATTGAACTAACCACCTCCCTATGTATTTATTAGCTTATTTTACTTCTTGGCTTTCCCACATGGAAGTAAGGTCATGAGTGCTGGGGACCTCGCCTGCTTCACTCACTGCTGAGCCTCTGTGCCAAGAACAATAACTTCTACTAGGCACTCCATAAACATTTGTCCAATAAAGGAATTGATGACTTTATTAACTCACTTAAACACAAGAATCTAGGCAGAACAGAGATGGTAGTGGGGGTGAGTCCTCCAGTGATGTAGCCCATCTGCAGACAGAGGGTATTTGGTTCCCTGTCTGAAGAAGAACACACATCAGCCTTTAAAAGTGAAATCACTTAGCAGCCTTCTGCCTAGCTCCCCGCTCTTGGCACCTTTAGAATGTAGCTCCTCTAGCCAACTACAGAGGAAGCCTGGACTTTGGCATTTGCCCCTTGAGAGATCAGCTGTTATTTTCCAAACAATCTGAACAAACAATTCATTCTCAAGTTATAGAGCTGAAAGAAAAGAGAGAAATTAATAGAACTTAAAACTGAACTGTGGTGGCAAAAACTGAGCAGAAGTGTATTCTAGACAGACAGAGGTGTAAATGCCAAGAATCTCGAGTTCTAGATTGGCAGTTTGTTACCTGTCTCAAAATACATGTATGTATAGTATACATGTGCAGTAGATAGACATCATATATATGTACATATACATTTTTATTAATGAAGCATTTGTTTTTTGTACTAGCATATTATGACCATTATAAAGTACATAAAATAAATGTAAAAATAGAAAAATGAAAAGAACTCAAATGGAAATCTTAACGTTCTCTTTGTTCACTCTGCTGAGTTACCAGGTGTGTGACTATTTGGACACTGAGAGTTAAGTTAGTGTCTTCCAAACTTTAATGTGTAAGAGAACCACATAGAGGGTGTCTTGGAAATGAAGGACTGGAGAGATGAAGGATGCTTACTGCTCTTCCAGAGGACCTGTGTTTAGTTCCCAGTACCCAGACTGGGCTGCTGTGGGATGTCTTTCTGTATGCTGTGAATATATGTTGTTCTGATTGGTTGATAAATAAAACACTGATTGGCCAGGAGCCAGGCAGGAAGTATAGGTGGGGTAAACAGATGAGGAGAATTCTGGGAAGAGGAAAGGCTGAGTCAGGAGTTGCCAGCCAGACACAGAGGAAGCAAGATGTGAAGGCAGAACTGAGAAAAGGTACCAAGCCATGTGCCTAAACATAGATAAGAATTATGGGTTAATTTAAGCGTAAGAACCAGTCAGTAATAAGCCTGAGCTAATGGCTGAGCAGTTATAATTAATATAAGCTTCTGAGTGATTATTTTATAAGAGGGCTGTGGGACCATGGGGCTGACAGGACTGGAGAAACCTTCCTACTATACTGAGCAGCTCACAACTGCCTATAACTCCAGCTCCAGGGGATCCAACACCTTCTTCTAGCCTCTGTGGGGGCATGCACACACACACAAACACACACACACACACGCACGCACGCACACGCACACACACACGCACATGCACATGCACAAACTCACATTTAAATGACTGAACTCCTCTCCAAGGACTAGAAACTGGAGTCTGCATTTCCACTACCTTAGCATACTGACCTAAGTGCTCTGAGCATGCCTGATTTGGGAAGACTCTACCAAGGCAACACAGGAGATGATGTTAATTCAGCTTCTGACTGGATTGCTTCACAGACACCTAAAGAAACCAGAGGCTCCCAGCTTTGAGGAGCAGAGGATGTTTCCATCTTCCATTTTTGCTACTCTCTTTGGAACAAAAAAACAAAACTCTTGACAGTATTATCCACTGTGGCTATTGATAATCTCTTGGTTATAGATTTTTCTAATTTTATGCTAAATATTGCCTCTTAAAAAAGATTTATTTATTTATATTTTATGTGTATGAGTGCTTTACGTGCACGTATGCCTGCACACCATCTGAGTGCCTATTGCCTGAGGAGGCCAGAAAAGAGTGTCAGATCCCCTGGAACTGGAGTTACAGATGGTTGTGAGTTGCCATATGGGTTCTGGGAATGGAAGGTGGGTCTTCTGGAAGAGCACTCAGAGCTCTTAACCACTGAGTCATCTCTACAGACACTAAATGGTGACTCTCAAAAATGGTGAAATTGTAAGAAAGGTCACCTATTTTGGATCTTGCAACTTATTCGATGCTAATGAGTTTTCTTAGCTTTAACCTTCCCGAGAAGGAGCATTTATAATATTTATTCCCAAGTCACAGACGCAGAAACTGGAGATGTGGAAGCACTTCATCCAAGTTTCCTAAGAAATGTAAAGAAAACACAAACCGAAACAGACACAAACCCAGCTCTACCTGGTTCCAGACTTGCGGAACACAACATTAAATCCTCTGAAGGCCAGGGATGGCCTGGTGTTGCAGTGCTGGGAGTGGGTAGAGCTCGTTGTTCACCTGGCCTTCTATAGCAAGTCCTCGGCTAGACATAGGTTCCGAGGCTTTGCCCTGCTGCTCAAACCCTAGTACAGAGCAGAGCTCTTCAATCACTGCCTCTTCTGCTCTGTTGGCTTCTAACCTTATGACCTTCCTGAGGTACACTGTGACTGACACAAAGTCAGTTCAGAACTGTCACCAAGTCACCATGTCTGATACACTTGAAAATAAATACAGTGCCAAGAGCTCTGCTTGGACGGTTCAGTGACATCATATTCTGTTAATAATAAAAAAAAACTTCATATACTCAGCCTCTGTCCAACAGTGGGCTCTGGTGTGGACAGTGTCCCACTTCTGCTGGTGGGTCCCTTGCTCTGTCCGTGTGCTTGATGTCAGTTAAGTACAACCAAGGAACTCTGCCCCCTTTCAACCTGACTTGGCATTGTTTATCCATAGCCTCTGAGGGAGCTACTGGGATGGAACCCAGAACTTCTGCTTCTTACACATGCATGGCAAGCCTCTATCTCTGAGCCACATTCCTAGATCTCCAGGGGCAAGATTATTAACCTTGTTTAATAATATATTAATGAAGAGGATAAAGGTTTATTAACACAAGTTTGCCTTGCTACCAGAATAACAACCTGTATATGTAGAAGGCTCCTCCCTCCCTTCTCATTCCTCCCTCCCTCCCTCCCTTCCTCCCTCCTTCTCTCCCATTCCCCCCTTCCCCTTCTCTCTCTCTTTCTTTCTCTCTTTCTCCTTAAATGACAAGTTGACGGATGTAGTGGAAAGGACTCTGGCAAAGAGACAGTTTACTTGGTTCAGACCCCAGCCTATCATTTACTGTCAACGTGACTTTGGCTAGCGTCCCTGGCCTCTGCGTCTACATTTCCTTGCTTGTAAAATGGTTGTTGAGGTTTGAATATAAAACATCCACCAACTATCTAGTTATGTGTTTGAACACGTGGTCCCCAGCTGGTGGTCTGTTCTGGAACCTTTAGGAGGTGCAGCATCACTGGAGAGTCACTGGGGTTAGGCTTTAAGGTACTATAGCCCAGCACCAGTCCCTATGTGTTCTCTGCTTGCTGACTGGGGGACACTGTGACCACAAACCTGCCTCCATGCCTTCCCCACCATGATAGGCTGTCTCTTCTTGAACTGTCAGCCCAAACAAAGGCTTCCTCCCTTACAAATGCCTTCTTGTTGGGCATTTGGTTCCAGCATTGGAATTTGCAGCATCTGAGAGAAGTGACCGATACGATAGGTCAGTTAAACCCCCACCACACTGCTAGCTTGAAGGTTTAATAAAATGCACAGCGGCCCTAAAATCTGCTAGTTATTTTTACAGTTCATACCCCTACTGAAGCTTTTGTGAACTGTCAGTAAAGCCACCTACAAGATGCCCTTTTAAGATGCCTTGCTTGGGCTTCTGCATGTTCTGCCTGAGACAAAAGCTACCTTGTTAGTCACAATCGCTCAACCGACATATGGCAAAGAAAAAGCCAACTATGGGGGACATAAGTGGGGGAGAAAAGACAAAAGCTCCAGCACCTTCCCTCTGAAATGACTGTTTTTCTAATTACCTGTTAGACTCCAATATCATCGTGAGCTTCAGCAAGTGAAGGCATCCTTCTGACCGTTTACAGCAACCAGAAACAGCTGAGTGACTAGCAAAATGTAGCCATCTTTGTAAGGGTCTCAAGAAAAAGAAAAAGAGAGGGAGGTGGCTGAACTCTCCCTGCACTTTCCTGGTACTTACTGAAGACTCAGAGCCTCACCTGGGGTCTCCTTAAGATGCAAACTGAAGGCTGAGGCTTGTCACTCAGGGGCTGTGGGGTGGGCCCAAGACTGTGTTTCCAACTAGCTCCCAGTTGCTGCTGCTGGGCTCCACACTTAGAGTGGCGGGTGCTCCACATTTTATAATTGTCACTTAATCTACTAGCCAGACACCTTGGCATGTTTCTTCAGCTCATTTATTGTCCTTGACTCCTGCCACTAGGTGTATTCTGTTTCTCTACATTTCATCCCATCCTTTTCTGTCCTGGGACTCTAAGATCTCCATGTCCTTCTCTGGTATTCTAAGTCTATCCCTGGGACTCTAAATATCCATCACTCTCTTTTTCTGAGTCTGATGGCAAACAAATAACTTCAGTGTTTGGCTTTCCAAGGAAGATCTGGCATTTGGAAATCAGGAAACAAGAACAAAATGAACTGGAAACTGAAGGAATGAAGTTCCAAAAGAAGAAACTGAAGTGTGAGACAGCATCCAAAGGAGGAAGATTTCCCTTCTGGTCACGCTATATTTCCAAGGTCCCAGCAGAAAGCTTAAAACTCCTTTAAGAATTTAGAGAGAAGTTACAAGATGCTCCTTGCATTTAGGAAGATTCTCTTTTGTAGGAATACTTTAAGAAAGAGAAAATGCCCTAAACCTGACCATGCCCAAATCCTCACCAGAATTAAATGGTCTGCAGTATGTCTAGATGTTGACTTCTTTGCTGTTGTTACCATAAACCAGCACAATCAAGAGTGGGCTGAGTTGGAAGAAAGTGGTACAGGTTGTCCAAAGAGACAAATGTGCCTTCCTTGATTTAGGGTTATCTGGGAAAGATGGATACAAACACATTTCTATAGGGAATCAAGAAATATTGTTTTCATTTAAGAAATAAAGTGATTCTTTTCCAATATGATTGTTCTCAAATATATTCTTCCACGAGAAGGATTCACTCCCCCTGGATTAACAGCAGGCCTGCTGATGCTCATGGCTTACATGGCATTCAGCTGCTGGTTGCTATGGATAAAGGCTATCTGATTAGGTAGAAACATCAAAATACAGACAGACAGCTGCTGGGGTGGGGAGAATTATTACCACTTCAAGTGTCACTCAGCTTGATGTATGATTAAGGGGACCATGAGATACCTCCTGTCTAGGCAGAGCACGGATGCTAAAGGGGAAATCTGTTCCTCCAACCTGGCACACTGCATTGTCTGCACGGATGCCTGTCATCCTGCCAGCCGCCTTCCCAACACACCCAAGAAGCCTGAAGCATTTAGATTCAATAACAGACGTCACTTGTCGTGTCTGGGATGCAGACTATATTAATAACTCCATTGTTTTTCTTGGAAATTTTGATTAAAGTGTTTTACAGATAAATAACATTTACCTGCCCCTCTTTCTTTCTCATTTTGTATGCCCTGAACAGCACAGAAGCAGAAACTTCCAGGTCCTTGGAATGGGCTGAGATGATGAAGTCCTCTCAGGGCTCTTTACAGTGTGCACAGATATTTTCATTTCGTGTGTTACACTCAGTGGGTCAACACCAGCTTCCTGTGTGCTCAGGGACATGGTGGACCCTTGGGGAGGGGCAAGTCTTACTCAAATAGCTGGTCCTCTTGGAATAGGGTTGGGGGATTCAGGCTCACAAGGTACCTAAAAAACCTGTTTTGATGATTTAACAAAATGACAGGAATAGCTTAAAGGAGGAAGGGTTAATTTTGACATAGAGTTGCTGAGAAATTCCTTCCCATCATATCAGGAATAGCGTGGCAGAGCTCATGGCTAGAGCATGTGGGGAAGGGTCCTCCTTTGGGAGCAGGGGACACGAGGCAGGAACCAGGGCAGCTATAATCTTCAAAGGCCTACCTCTAATGACCCACCTTTTCCAACCAGTCCCCACCTGACATAAGGATACATAGCCTTCAAAATAGTGCTACCATGTTTGGACTAAACCTCTAAAATATGAGCCTGTTTAAGATATCTCAGAGTCAATGCATAAGCCATCGGATTTAAGTAAGTGACAAGGGTTATCTCCCACAGAGTTGGAGTGTCAAGTGCTGGTTCATTTCTGATTGCTATCCAGCCAATGACTTCAAAATTTTTTGAGATTTATTTTTAATTTTTGTGTTTGGGCATTTTAATTGCAAGTATGTCTGTGTATCACCTCTGTGCCTGATGCCCGAGGAAGCCAGAAGAGTGTGTCAGATCTCCTGGAACTGTAGTTATAGATGGTTGTGAGCCACTAGGTCGGTGCTGGGAATTGAACCCAGGTCCTCTGGAAGATCAACCATCTAGAGTTATAATTCTATGTTTTTCCCACACTCTCACCAACGTAGTATATTATCCAATATTCCCCAACATTTCCAATAGGAGATGAGGGTTTCATACTTATTTGGTCTTCCTCTGCACATTAAATGTATACCAGCCATTTAGATTTCCCTGGGCTAGGGTTTAAAAGATGATTAAGAACCTACTCAGCAGATGTGTTTACCAGGAAAATAAAGCAAAAGCAGAAAGTGCTATCAGGGGCCAGTGTTTGTGGAATATATTGTGGATGAAATACTGGGATGCATGTGAAATATGGATGAAATACTAAAAGAAGTAGGATGCAGTTGAAGAATGGTAGAGCCACTGCTGTAGGATTCTGGACCACACAACAGGATCTGTCTTCAAGCTTATTCCCAGTAAAGACTTTCAGTTCCTAAAGTTTCAAGATGAAGTTGCATCCCAAAAAGCTGATTTTTATCCAGTCTGCAGAAGGAGGGCTGACTATGACATGATGTAGACTGGATAGAGAGGCCAGGACCCACTTTAAAGGTAAAAGTAGAAGGCTTGATAACTTCTGAAATGTTCGGGATGTGCTTGACACATCTCATGTGGTTCCTTGCTGTATAACCCAGGCTGGCCTCAAACCTGTAGTCCTCGTGCCCCAGACTCCTGAATGCTGGGATCACAAGCACTGTACAACCTGGCTAAGCTGGGATTGTACCACCATGCTCTGGTCCTCAGCACTGCTTTGCTCCCATCTTCTAGGTAGATGTAGACATCACTGTGGAAGGGTGCAGCTTAGGAACCAACAAACTAAGCATCCAGAGGGGTCTGATTAAAGACGCACAACTCTGCCCCCCATCCACTGAATCAGTCTCTTTCCAAGTAACCATCCTGAACACTCATATTTGACTATAAATATCCGCATTCTACAAGGGAGAAGTCTGGACCCACGAATCACACTCTGGAGGTGGTCCCTTCCTCTCCAGTGAGCCAGTTGAGTAGGATCTGTCAGGAGAATTTCTAGTGGAAATATAAACACCTTCCCAGTTAAACTCCAGAAGTTTCTGTGAGAGCTGTGGCCTGGTTGACATGGAATGCCCCATAGGTGATTTAAACATAGGGTGGGGCACCATGCTCAGCATTGTTAGTTCCAAGCTCTGGGAAAAGAATGCTTTTACAATCAGCGACCAGGAGTGTCTCTTCTCTGACACAAGGGAGAAGAGGACGTCTTCTGACCCCTGTGAGGGAGAGATGGGGGTCAAGGGAAGCCAGCTGGACCACCAGAGTCTTGATTGCTGTTGGAGGCTCTAGAAGGCAAGCTTCTTCCCCTGGGTCTGGTGGCATTTTCAGTCTCCCACACAGCCAGGAAAACCTCCCTGGGCAAGATGGTCTGGAGTCCTGCAGTATCCTAACAGGGAACACACAGCTCACATTCCTGCCCTGTTTCCAGTGGTGACTAACACCTTTAGCCCCAGCTCCTTCCAGAAAGAACAAACACCTGCCTCAAACTAATCAGGTGTCTTTAGCCAAGGATCCCGCTCTCCCTTATTAGAGGAAAAAGACCCAAATGCATATAGTGGCACCCTGGTTTCTTTTAGGATACTTCATCATACTGATGCTATGCTCCTCCCCACCCCTCCGTGTGTGTGTGTGTGTGTGTGTGTGTGTGTGTGTGTGTGTGTGTAGAATAGCACATTGAGAAAGACTCAGACTCTGTTATAACATAGTGAGAGCAAGTGCCACTTAATGGCTTAGCATCACCACCTCTCGCCAGCCCTGTCCTGGCCAATGCCTTGTTTGTTAGTTCTAGAAGCTTCTCCTGTGACTCCACACACTTCTTTCTGCCTTACGGAGACAAGTGAATCTGAGGTCTTGGGACTTGCTCATTGTTCTGAGAAGTTTAGTCACATGATCGAGAGTTGCATAGAAAAGAAGCAACACTTGATATTCACTGTGCATCTCTGGGAGCAGTTCTGAGTGAACAGACATCTTTGGATCTTGGTATTGGAATAGACTCTGTGACAGGCAAATAACCCCTGGTCCCTGTTGCCAGGGTGGAGCCAACAATAGCCCCAAGACTAAATCTGTTTTCAGTTCACAAACTAAGAATAATGTTTATATTTAAAGCATTAGAAAAAAAGTCAAAAGACCAGCATTTGAGGTATATGCAAAGATATCTAGTGACCTGTAATGAACAATTATAAGGCATTCAAATTGATAAATAACAAAATAAATATAAACAAATAAGTAAGTATCATCAGAACCCAGCCATGCTTGACCATATGTATGCTATCTCTGCATGCTCTCAGGGTCCTACAGTGGCAGAGTTGGATCTTGGAGTCAGGGATGCAGGTGGACTTCAAAATCTAACACTTTTTGCTGTCTGTTTTTTTATAGAAAATAAAAAAGTTTGTGGGCCCCTGGTCTACTAAGTTGGGGATCTAGGGGCTTATAGTAACATATTCCCAAACTCTCACATAGTTTCCCCAGGCTGGCATGGTCCTGATATGGCTGCATATAAAATTATTTGGGTTGCCGGGCGGTGGTGGCGCACCTTTAATCCCAGCACTCGGGAGGCAGAGCCAGGCGGATCTCTGTGAGTTCGAGGCCAGCCTGGACTACCAAGTGAGTTCCAGGAAAGGCGCAAAGCTACACAGAGAAACCCTGTCTCGAAAAACCAAAAAAAAAAAAAAATTATTTGGGTTATGGGGTAGTTTAGAGAGAGTGCTCGCCGGGCGGTGGTGGCGCACACCTTTAATCCCAGCACTCGGGAGGCAGAGTCAGGCGGATCTCTGTGAGTTCGAGGCCAGCCTGGTCTACAGAGCGAGATCCAGGAAAGGCGCAAAGCTACACAGAGAAACCCTGTCTCGAAAAGAGAGAGAGAGAGAGAGAGAGAGAGAGAGAGAGAGAGAGAGAGAGAGAGAGAGAGAGAGAGGGAGGGAGGGAGGGAGGGAGGGAGGGAGGGAGGGAGAGAGAGAGAGAGAGAGAGAGAGAGAGAGAGCGCTCCAATTTAGGAGTTGGACTTTAAGCAGGGTGTGGTGCTGGGCAGATGTCTCCCCTGGAGCGCTAAGGGCTCACATAGGTGTGAATGAGCTTGCTCTGTGGGTGGTGGCTTTCACTTTGGGGAGAGCTGAGCAAAGCTATTCTGGGGAGACCTTTTGCGATTGCAGGTGCTGTTCTTTTTAATTAGGGTGTGGGCTGATGAGGACCAACTCCACCCCAGAGGCATCATGGGAAGGGAGTGGAATCCATCAGACATCAAACAAATGGCTTTGAGTAGTAGCGCATCCTCCAGCCGGCACATCCGTAATTGTGGGGCTCACTGTGCCCAACAGGAGCTAAGGAAATCAAGAAGTGATATACAATGACATTTCTAGCCTTCCCCGGAAATGGGGGGATATCAGATTTATTTATTAATTCCATCTTGCCAGCTCCCCATTTGGTGCAAACAGTTATGTTTTGCAGACCGTTTCCACCTTGCAACTAGCAGAGTTAATTTTATGAAATGAGTACTCGTGTGATGACCTGAAGGGGGGAAATACATTAATCTGGAAACCATCAAAGCAGTCTGACGTGTATTATTGTAGGACTCAGAAAAAATAAACAGTTTATGGGGAAGATTAAGTGGCAGTGTGGATTTGCTTTTGACATATCTTGTCTCCGAATCTAAGTTGGGGATTTATTATCTCGCGATCGTGTCACGGCTATCTCGTTTATATGATAACACATCTGTAATGTTTTACAGTGCAGCACCACTTGTTCGGAATGGGGCTTTTTTAAGTTCTAAATTATAGTACCTGGAGAGGCATACATAATTATAGTGCGTGTTAGCAAATGAGAGGGTGCATTTTCCACCCGCACTCAGCATTAATCGTCAGCACAGCGGGTGCAATAAAATCATAATTGCTTCTTCCAAACTTCTCATCTGAGCTTGTTCGGCTTGGAGGCAGTGGTTTGGTGGAGAGATGCCTGATTTGTGATGGGTGGAGGCTGCGCTTGCGTCTTCCAGAGGGTCTCTACAGGAGATGCTTTGAGTTCAGACAGGGTGCTAGACTCCATGCAGCTACATAGTAGGGTGGAAGTCCCCCTCTTTTAATGATTCACTGGTGCCAGCACAATAGAGCACAGTGTGGAATGTGCATGGCTGGTCTTGAGTTTGGATTCCACCTATGCTTTTCAATTTTGGGACCAATGATCTCATTTCTCTGAATTGCTGTTTTCTCATCTGCAGATGAAAGATGGTAGTTCTGAGCTCAAAGTGTTCTTAAGGTAATTAGCAATACTTATAAAGCACGATGTGTGCCTGCAATAAATGGTAGACATTACTGAGACTCTCCCTCCAAAACATTACCTAAGTCTGGGCCATCCAGTATGGCCAGTATTGGCCATGTATCTACAGAGAACACTGGAAACATGGCCATGTGAAGAGAATTCTAAATGCAAGAGATAGTGGACAGCTGGCTCAAAGGATCTGAGCATGGTTCCCAACACCCACATCAGTGTTTCAAAACTGCCTATAACTCTAGTTTTGGGGGATCTAGTGCCCTCTTCTGGTCTTAATAGTCACTACACTCACGCACACTTACCTACCCTCAGACACACATGCACAATTAAAAATAAAATCAGTCTTTAAAAAGAAAAAATATACACCAAGACTTACTGTCTTGTTATCAACAAATAATGTGAACTATCTCAATATTTTTAATAGTGATTACATTTTGAAGCAATTACATTTTGGCAATATTGGTTGAAATATATTGAAATAAATGCTACTTTTTAAACTTTATTGTGGCTACTACAAAATAATAATTACTTAAAAAGTTTGCAAGCACTATATTTTTTATTGACTAGCAGTTGTCTAAACAAATGACAGTGACTAAAATGTTCTATATGTTTAAAGCCACAGGACATATGTTTGTCATGGTTATTTCTGCCATTGATTGAGTCTTAGTCTACTTTGGAAAATGTTTCAGATAATTTTCTAGAGAAAAATGGGAAGAGCTAGTGATTGTCGTGAGCCACCTAATTTAACTTCAAGCTCTTTAGTAGCTAAGGCAAATAAAGTATTTGAGTTATGTGGGCCTCTGTACGAGGAGTGGGAATCCTGTAAGTTTGGTGGAAAAGAATAGCTTTCTCCTGGAACTGCGTTCTCCAGGGACTGTGTCCTGGTATGATTCTGAGGTTGCACACACCCCTACCTTTCCATCCTCCCTTAGCTAAGCTTCTATGAGCTCAGAGTGCTCTGAGTCATAGGAACGCCACATGATAATTACACCTCCCTTCACTTATGTAAATTATCTGATCTGATCCTCAGAGTGGCCCTGTAGGATGGGCTGTCCAAGGACTATTGTTCCTTTTCATGGATGGGAAACGTGAAAACCAGGGAGAGTGACTTGCTTAAGTTTTCATAGCCAGCCAGTAGTCAGGCCAAGGCTCCAACCCTTATTGCCCAAAGTGAGAAACTCCCTCTGGTTTTGGCAGTCATGGGAACTGTAGTGTGAAAGAAGCTCACAGGATGAATTTGACAGCATCAAAACCCCACCAAGAAAGAAGACATACATGCAACTGGGAAAGCCAGCACCTCCATGGATGAGATTTCGTTTTATCAGAGAGAAGAAACTCATGTTTCTATAGCAGTCCTATTAGTTTACTGTGACACACCCAGCTGAAAGTAGTTTATGTCTGAGATTTAGAATGGTAGATACAGAACATATTAGCTTGTTTACCTTTGAGAGAAATTCTCCAGGAGTCTTAGACACATAAGCCACTCACCTGTTGGCCTGGAATGGGGCCTGGGAATTTACATCCCTCCCCAGCCCTCAGGTACTCGCTTGATTGTTAGTCTGAGCTTTGAGGAGTGAGATTCCATTTGCTTCTCTCCTGAACTGTCTTACCCACAGATTCTAACCAGAGTGCCTATCAGTAAACATTTCCATGGGGGTTTTGACACAGGGATGATGTTTAAGATTCACCGACAGACTGAGCCAACAGCCAGGGAGCCTGAGTGGGACTGATCTGGGCCCTCTGCATATATGTTACAGAATGTATAGCTTGATCTTCTTGTGAGACTCCTGATGGTGGAAGCAGAGGCTGTCTCTGACTCTCCTGCCTGCTCTTTGGGGCCTTTCCTCCTACTGGGTAGCCTCATCCAGTCTTAATGGGAGAGGAGAAGCCTGGTATCACTTCAGCTTGAAATGCCATGGCTGGCTGGTGTCCACGGGAAGCCTGCCATTTTCTGAGGAGAAACAGAAGGAGAGGAGTAGATGAAAGAAGAGGATGTAGAGGAGGAGACTGGGAGGGGAGGAGGGAGGGGAAACTGGTCTGGATGTAAAAACAAACAAACAAATAAAGGAGTCACCAGACAGAACAACTTGGAAGGAGAGAGTCTTTACTTTGGCTCTTGGTTCCAGGGGCGTTCAGTCCACCCAGTTCATCCTGGCAGGAAGAGCATGGTAGGCTAGGACAGTTCACATCAGCATGCAGCCAGGAAATAAGGAGCTGTGGGGAAATGACAGAAACAATATACCTCAAAGGATGCACATCTGATGACCCAATGTGGTGCCACCAACTGTGAATGAAGCACCTAAAACATGAGCCCATGGAGGAGAACGTCTCAGATCCAAAGCATAACACCACCCTAGGTCACTGGAATCAGTCTCTGGGAATAGAGGACTGAGACCCGTCCTCTGGTGTTCCAGTGATGGTAAGTGTTGTCAACTTGACATGATTTGGAATCACCTAGGAGACAAACTCCTGACACAGCAAGAGGAGGGAGGGGAGATGACATGGCATCTGTTCTAGAAACCTCCATTTGTGGACAGTTGGATCACATGGCTTAGATACTTTCCTCCATTTAGGATCTGCCCCAGAATTCTCAGGGTTTTTTCACTGTCCAAAGCTATCCTGCTTTCTAAAACAAAGTTCACTCCACATTCTTGTCATACATTCATACTTTTTTTGAATTTAGTTGTTGATGGCCCACAGCACATAGTGCCATAAAGGCAGATGACAAGTTTCAACCTTCTCAGTGTATATTTTCTAGTGGATCAAAGTGCTGATCTTTGGTTTGTGTGAGGAGAACAACTAGAAATTCCACATAGTGAGACATGAAAGAAATAGAGTAGGCATGAGATAGCCTCTGAAGGAAGGAGGTCACCTTGAAAGGATAGTTGAGGAAAAAGGAACCTGTCCCCTGAAAATCCAAAAGGGTTTATAGTAGGGAGACCCTCCAAGCACACAGGTAGCACCAGAGACCCAAAGACCAAAGTTGGCAACATGATTATTTCCAACCCATGACAGATTTTGCAAACAGCAACAGAGAAGGCAAACATCTGCACTCCCAAGTACCAAGACTAGGGTTGGGGACAGATGAATGTGAAAAGCAACATAGATGATTCAGATGGATCCTGAGGTGCTGCAACCTAAACATGGAAAAGCACCAGCTTTAGCCGGAGATCAAAGATGTGTTGACAGCCCTCCCCTGCCAGGAAACAAGTAGTTCAAATATCTTTAAAGTACAGCACAGCACGGCAGTCTTTGCACTCTCCAGAATTCCCACACCACTCTCTTTCCTTTTGAATAAACAGCTGGCAGGCACACCATGGATTTAACTGTAATAACTGTTCTTCGTTTTCATCTTAAATCTATACGGTTGCTGTATATGGAGTTCCTGGCTGGTGCCAACCTCTCGGCCACAAGTCTGGTTTTCATTTAGGCTCTGAGTTCTTTCGGGGTAGCTGGCTTCAGAGGCCGGTTTAACGTACATCCCTAATTGCGAAGTGGGATGAGGAGGGTGCTGACTGCAGGGGTTTTGGTTTCAGAGTTGAGGCAAGTAGCTTGCAGGAAGGGAAGAAAGGCCTCTCTCTGGATTTCTTACTTCTTGTTACATTTCTTTTTTACATTAAACTTTTTTTTAATTGGGTGCATAAAACAGTAGTTTAGATGATGTGGATGGTCGGGCAGCCCATAGCTTTAAATATGCCTCCCCTCAATTTTGGAATGTCTCCTCTTTTTCTTTTTCCTCCCAGTCCCACATGGGCCATATTTCTCATTTTAAAATGACTCAGTTCTGTGGCCAACAACATAACCTTATGGCATAAGTTCACTTTGAGATTTTTTTTTTACTGTGTGACCCAGGCTGGTAGGCCAGTCCCTACTTTGAGTACTGGGGTGCTTGTGATGAAAGGAGAAGAATATTGACTCTCAGGGTATGGTGATGACCTTTGAACTTCTCTGTCATAGCTAAGTCGCATAGATAAAGTTGCTTCCAATGGCTTAGAGAATGTCCCCCAAATAGGTCTGCTTTGGGTCAATATGGCTGACCACAGACAGATAATGGGAATCACTATGTCTCTTCTCCTCCCAAAAAGATTTAGTCTTGGTTGTAGCTCATGAAAAATGATGCCCACCCAGGGCTTATTCAACCTTTCTGTTTTTACTACCTCACTGGTAAAATGAGGCAATGATTTTCTTGCAATGGGTTATTAAGTGTAAAAGGAGATCATAGCTTCAGGCCTGCTTACCTTAACATCCCCCCTCAAAAAAGGATGTTTTAATCTCTTAAAACAAACAAGGGAACATAGACATTTAGTGTTGGAGAGATGGCTCAGGAGCTAAGAGTACTTGCTGCTCTTGCAGAGGACCAGAGTTTGGTTCCCAGCACCCATGCTGGGTAACTTACAACTGCCTATAACTCGAACTACCAGATGCCCTCATCTGGCATCCATAGGCACTGCTCTCATGAACACAGACACAGACACACACACACACACACACACACACACACACACGCACAAGCACACACAACTCACACACTGGATGAAGGAGATATAATTAAAAATAAAATAAATCTTTTAAAAATGCTGGTAACTTCAATGTGAGGATAAACATTGAAGGGTGGGCTTTCTCTACAAAATTGAGCTGAGGTCCTCAGTCCTCCAATCTCAGCTGGAGATTCCATCTGATGAGATCCTATCTGAATAAATAAATAAATACATAAATGAATAAATAAATATATAAAGTAAAAAGAGATCAGTAAGAGAATAAATAGCCTTGAGTTTAGTTTGGACTTTCTATTTGGGGGAATGGAAGACTCACTAAAGGCTCATAAAGAAGAAGCTGCTGTGGTCAGAAATGGTTCTATTGCAGAAACAAGCCGATATTGTTTTGAGGGAAGCTGCACGGCCTGTGGGTTACCATTTCAAACAACTTCTAGCCATAACTCTGGTATGTAAAGGATTCAATTCAATACTTTCACATCAAATGTGTTGAGGAAGCTGGGCTAACGTTATAGTGAATGTCTTCAACTCCAGCATCCAGAAGGTAGAGGTAAGGGGATCACTGCAAGTTGGAGATTCCATCTGGTGAGATCCTATCTGAAAAAGTCAAAGGAAACACAGACCTGTGGATATAGCTCATTTGTTAAAGAGTGTTTGTCTAGCAGACACAGATCCCTGGTTTCAGGGTTAATCATTTCAGAATCTGAGCATGGTGGTACATTCATGTCATCCTAGCACTCTGGAGGGGTAGACAAGAGGATCAGAAGTTTAAAGTCATCTTAAGCTCTATGTAAGCTTGAGGCTAGCCTGAACTACATGAGATCCTGTCCAAAAAGATCCTAGCCATCCATCCAACAAACAAACACAAGAAAACAAAACAAATAGGTAAAACAAATTGAAAAAAAAAAACAAGCAACCAACCAATCAAACACACAAAAAAATTGTAACAAATGAAAGAAAAAAATATTTTAATTGCTAAGTACCTCTCCAGAAACTATGAGGGGCTGTGGTCAGGGAATTTCCCAGTGTTTTGTCATAGTTCATGGAAAGACATAAAAGAAGACACTTAATGAAGCTGGGGAGTAGAAAGTGACGAAGCTGAGCTGCGTCAGGTTGTGTTGGGGAGGGGTTTGAGGAACATTTCAGAACACATTCTAGTCCTTCTCTCCTATTCTTGACTCACAACCTTCAACGTTGAAGTATTTGACTAAAGGAGGCTAGTCATTGACAGTCTTCCAAAATGGTTTCCTTGTGCTGAATCTCTTCTCCTGTGTGTTTCTTGTGCACTCATTCAACTTCATGCTTATTATGCACCTGCTGGACTGGATGTGGGGGACCCTGGACCATGGCAAGTTTCAACAAAAACAAGTAACATGAGAAGTACATCCCGTCCCTCCTGCGGGCTTTCTGAATAAACACAAAAGAGAAGTTGCAATGAGGAATGAGTGCAGAGTACTGAAAGAGATTTCATAAGGAGCAAGTGATGCTATGATGAGCCCTTCCCAGAGGGAAGGGATCAGGCAAGTTGATAATTGCATTGAACAGTGGTGAATGTGAGACCCGAGGGTGGTGCAGACTTGGCCTTCTTCCAGGGCTCTGGCACCCTCTGTCAGGAGAGCTATTTGAAATGGCCATTCATTATTTTCTCTGTCTCTCTTCCTTCTTTTCTTCCTTCCTTTGTTCTTTCCTTCCTTCCTTCCCTCCCTCCCTCCCTCCTTTCTTCCTCCCCTCCCTCCCTCCCTTCTTCCTTCCTTCCTTCCTTCCTTCCTTCCTTCCTCCCTCTCTCCCTCCCTCCCTCCCTTCCTTCCTTCCAACTCTTTATATGCAAACATACATACACACACACTTTTAAATCTAGCTTCTGTAAAAGAGAAAACATGGGGTTTTTTTGGTGGTGGTTCTAACTTATTTCACTTAACCTGATGTTTCCAATTGCATCCATTTTTCTCCAAATATTATGAATTAATTTTTTAGAGTTGCTCATGATTCCATTGTACATAGGTGTTGCATTTTCTCTGTCCACTCATCTTTTGATGGATATCTTCTAGGCTACACAGAAAGACTCTGCAAATAAATACTCTAATAAATGAATGAATAAATAAATATATCAAGTAAAAACAGATCAGTAAGAGAATAAATAGCCTTGAGTTTAGTTTGGACTTTCAATTTGGGGGAATGGAAGACTCACTAAAGGCTCCTAAAGAAGAGGCTGCTGTGGTCAGAAATGGTTCTATGGCAGAAATGGATTAGGAGGCACAGAGGTGAGAGTGGACACCAGGTCACAGTGATGCTCACTGAGGATGGTACCAAGAAAATATGGATAAAGGATATTGACAGGGCTAAGGATAAACTGGATAAAGCACTTGCTGGGTAAGCATAAGGACCTGGGTTCAATCTCAGCAACCACATACAGCTTGATGTGATAGTGTGCACCTATAATCCCAGGTCTTCTGTGCTGGGATAGGAGGCAGAGACCGGAGGGTTCGAAGAAGCTAGCAGGCAATCTATCCCAATGACTGTTCACCCCCACTTTGACAACCGTTCACCCCCACTTTGACAAGGCAAAGACAGAAGCCAAGGATTGACACCTGAAGTTGTTCCCTGACCTACACACACACATACACACACACACGCACGCGCGCGCGCGCGCGCACACACACACACACACACACACACACACACACACACACACACGGGGAGGGGGAGGAAGAGGTACAGGAAGAGGGAGAGAATGACAAGAAGGAAGAGTCTGCCGAGATGGCCCTGTAATTCTTGCATGGCTCGTGAGGTGGATGTTGAGTCTTAGAAGGACAACCAAGAGTACTGCCAGGGACAAGGGACCTGAGGACAAGAGAGGCGAAAGCCATGAGGGCCACCCAAGGAACTGATGTCTTATAAAAATCAGGATGCCTGTTGTCAGGGAGACACTACCCCATGATGTCACACTCTGATGACTGTTGTTAATGATGTGTAATCAGCAATGGGGACACACCACAAGGACAAAGGGACAGGCATTGCCTAAGCCATCAGAAAATGGCCCACGCTCAGCCTTTATGCCAGGATTATTCTCCTACCCCCACCCCCATTTTTTAAATAATCATTTCCTCACTCTTTCTTGTTTTATTGAATTCTTTTACTTTGTGTGTGTTTTTACCTGTTTAGGACAACAATTTCAAACTTTGCAGGGGGAAAGGCAAAAAGGAAATGGAAGAAATAAGTTTGTTTTTTTTTTTCCTCTGAATTTTCAGTCTAATCGAGGAGCAAATCTGGAGTAAGGGAAATCATTTCAGAAAATAAAAATCACCTAAAATGGAACACTGGAGTGAGGCTGGGAAGGAGAGGTAAGAGAGGGAGGCAGGGCTTGGACGCAGTTTTCACTGCGGGGTGATCCAAAACAGTTAAGTTTTAAAAAGCCGAACAAAACAGAGTGAGAGGGAGAGCAGGCTTTTCAGCTCCTCTCACCCTGGACAGCTGGCCCGCTGCCAACGTCAATATTAGCCAGAGAAGCTTGGCCCCCGTTCAGTCTGATCAAATGTGACTTAGGAGGAAGCGCGGACCCGGGCTTAGAGGACGCACACGCGCTCCGTGAGTCAGGATAATAATTACAGGCTTTAATAAACGCAAACACGGCGATAACAGCTTTACATAGTCAGGGCTGCCGGTGCCAAGACCCGACAGTCACCGACTTGGGATTTTAGCCATAACCAAGGAGCCCACTGTTACATTCTCTCTATATCACGAGCCTCCCCACTCTGCCAGCACTCCATAACCTAGCAACCCCAACCAGTCTCTTGGCCTTGGTTCCCTCCAGGATCCAGACTTGGTTCCTGGTGCACCCTGCTGCCTGAGCCTGGTTTACAATGCCCTGCATAGTCTCTCTTCTAACTCACTATGTGAATCCCAACATTGAGGGTTCAGAGTTAGGGGTGGGAGGGATCTGCCTTCACTCCCTTCCCCCTGACAGGTCTGAGTATTTCCAGAGAATACACTCTACACACACACACACACACACATACACACACACACACACACACACACACACACACACACACATCCCTTCCTGGTCCCAAATCATTCAGAATAGCCCATAATGTACAGTTGAATAGACACACACACGCCATTTAAAAGCCTGGCTCAATCCCTTAGGCTTGTGGTCCACACTTGACTCTCTTATTCACTCGTTACCTGAAGCCAAGCCTGCTGCTTGCATCTTCTGAGTCTACAGTCCTCATTTATTAAACAGTCAGAATGTGAACTACTTACTGATACTGCAGAGGTGGAGGAGAGGATAGATGGAGAGTTCTATGGCAGGGCCATGGGGTAGTAGATGTTCAACTAATCACAGCTAGCTGTGCTCTGGCTAAGTGCCAGCCTCTGTGCTTATCAATTTATGTGCAGTGCTTTTAAAATCGTTATTGCTTTCTTTGTTTTCCCCTGGGAAAGCTCTTACTACTTTTACAATCTTAACCTGAGTAAACTCCAAGAGAAATATCTCAAGGTCATTATAGGTACTCCATAAATACTTGTGAAATGAATGAGCAGTTTTATCTTTTCTTCTAAAGGTCCTCAATATATTTAGTGCTGCAAGTTACCTCATTAGTCACACAGGGAAACTGAGGCAAAGGCAGTCCATGTCAAAATGCAGGGTGACATTCAAGTGCTTCCAGTGGCTCCACACTGGAATGGGCTCTGAACGTGTTCTGACGGTGGAGGGAGCCACCTACGTGGCCTCCCCAATCTTCCTTCTTTGCCCAGTGCCAGCGTCCATGCTGTCCTTGGAGGAAAGCCAGCTCAGGGCCGAGCTGTGGCTTAAGACAGAGAACAATTTTCAGCCCGTGAGGGCAAGTCCACACTGCATGCTATCCCAGGACAGAGCCCTTGGACACCAAAGCCTTGGGGCAGCTAGCCAAGGAAGCTTGTGGCGAGGGAATCATTTGTGAGCGGAAGTCTTTCCTCCATTCTCAGTGGGGGCCAATGCAGGTGCAGGCTCTTGGCCAAGGCTATGTAGAAGGGGGAGAGGGGAGGAGAGAGGATGGAAGGAGGGACCCTCCGCCACCCCGATCTTGTATTGGAGGGGGATGGATTACAGGGCTGTTGGGATTCTGGGGTGCAAATAAAGCACCATGTGCAGGGAAGACCTTTGCAAGGGTCAGGGGTACTGTCTCTGTTCTTGCCAAGAGAATGTTGTCTCTTTTCCCCTGCAATGAGCTGCTTGCTGTGGAGTCATTGCGGGTGTCTCCATCTTCTTAGCAACACTAGGAAGTGATGCAGCCTTACCCAGGAGGCAAAGAAATAGGGCTGGCGAGATGGCTCATTAAGTAAGGTGCTTGCAGTACAAGCCCGATGACAGGAGTCAGGGCTCCTAGAGCCCATGTAAGAGGCAGATACATCAGCAATCACGAGCCTCTGTAATCCCAGCCCACCCCTACAGGGAGAAAGGAGGCTGAGACAAGAGAATTCCCAGAAGCTTGTGGGCCAGTTAGTGTGGTGTGCACAGCAGTAAATAAGAGACCCTGTCTTTATCAAGGCAGAAAGTGAGGACCAATGGCTGAGGTTGTCCTTTGACCTCCACAGAAGCTCATGACATGGGCATTACCATATAATGTGTGTGTGTGTGTGTGTGTGTGTGTGTGTACATATATAGAGACACACACATGCATATATATATATATATACACATACATACACACACATATATTTGTATATACACACACACACACACACACATATACATACACATTTATATATGCACACACACTGGAATCACCCCTAACTCCCCAGCTTTGTTTCTACATCTCTTTTCCTGGTTCCATAGTTTAGCAATGTTTATCATAGACAAACAGCCAAGCCTGCCATGTTGTTTATATGTCTCACAGACTTGTCTCACAGATCTGTTGCTATTCTCACTGTATATTTGCAGACTCCTCCTCATCCTTCCAAACATTTCTTAGACATCACCCCCCCACCTCAGGACATCTTCTTTTGTCACAGTTTCTCATCCGGCAGTATTAATGCTTGCATGTTGTATCTTTGCTTCACATTTATGTCTATTACTTCTTTTGTGACTATATTGTGACTTTGGGTTTCTTCTTGCATCTGCTTTTAAATCATACCTCAAATTGGAAAGAAATGACATCATCCACCATGTTTCTAGCTGAGAAAACTTAGTTGGGGTGTATCTGTAAACGCTTGGTACCTTGTTGAGCTGAATATTTCATACAGCTGTTATGGTTTGAATCTGAGGTATTTTCCATGGTCTTGTGAGCTTAAACAGTGTTCCTTAGCTGGTGGCATTGTATTAGGAGTTTGTGGAATTTTTAGAAGCCAGGGACATTGGCTGCTCGGGATGAGGCTTTGAGGGTCACAGCCTACTTCCGGTCTGGTCTAACTCTGCTTCCGGTTTCCACCCACTTCTGCCTACATAGACACCATGGAGTCTTCTCTGGCATGATGGTTCTGCACCTTCTCAAACTGCAAGTCACAACTTTAAGTTGTTCCCATCAGATATTTTAGTCATAGCAACACAAAAGCCACTAATGCAATTACCACGGGAAAGCTCTGTTAAAATCTTGAAGTTTCAATGGTTTCTCTGGCTAAAGATGAACTAATTTTCTTTACACAGGTTCTCCTAGATTTGGTTCACACAACTTTTCATCTGTCTTCCGATACCTTTTTACTCTTCCTGGGGTTCCAGTTCCTGAGAAGACCAAATGTTTTTCTCTGTTATTGGTAGGTAACAATACATCAGATATTTATTCCATAACCCATGGACAGATAAGCTGGCTGGCAGAGAGCACAAGACTCTCATGCTAGCATGGATGTGGGCATGTCACGAACTCTGTCTGTTGCCCTGTCATATACTCTTGGCCTATTGGGGCTGCAGCCCTGGCTTCAGTTTCTTGTTTGAGCACCACAGCCAACCTCTGCCTCAAGTTGCAGTCATGGGGATCAGCCTGGATCAAGACTTACACTGCTCTCAGGGCATAATAACAGACATAGCTGGAGATGACCTGCAGCTTGGTACCAAGACATCTGTTGGCTTACCCCAGGGCTGAACCAAAGGTTACACAGGAAGTCAAAAACTAGGAGTTCCAGAAACAGGACAGGAAATGGACTTCGAACGGGGTTAAGAGCAAGGATATGAAAAAACATAATAATTTCCCTTAGTTTCTCATTGGTTGCTGGTTCCAACTGTGAGAAAGGTCAGATGAGGAGAAGACAGAGAGCTACCCCATAGCATAGACACCTTTGATTGCTTGTTATGGCCAGGAAAGGGGACTTTCCATCCTCACAGGCTCTGCCCAAAGCTGTCTCTCTATTCCTTTGCAAGCTTCTAGGCTCGGTGTGTCCCTGAAAACATCAGCAATCCTCGGAGTTCTTCCAACAGGCAATGAAACAGCATTAAGAGCTTTGTCCATTACCCTAGTCTAATGAAATGTGTTCTTTGAGAGAATTATTTAAACCTATGTAAATCAGTCACAGGAAAAGATAAGATTGGGGTGGGGGCAGCCAGAGTTGGGCTGGCTGATAAAAATAGTTTTATCTCCATTTGAGCTGATTTTGGAAAGATTTGTATCTATTGCAACTGAATCGTTTTCAGAAGCCTGCTCTCTCTCTCTCTCTCTCTCTCTCTCTCTCTCTCTCTCTCTCTCTCTCTCTCTTGCTATTGCTCTCTCGCTCTTGAGTTGCTATGAGAACATGAATCATCTCCTTAGCACAATGCTGCCAGAGCGCAGCGTTTAGGAGCGGACCCTGATTTCTCACTGTTTGTTCTTTGCTCTCAACGAGATAAGCTGTTGTTATTTCTTTCTTCTCGAACAAGCATACCATGATTGCTGAAGTGGTGAGAATAATTGGACCAAACAGTCACACGATTAATGCAAACGGAGAGAACTCATCTGTTCCCAGTACAGGCAGCGTGCTTTGCTTTGGAGGCATGGGGAGCTTGCGTCTCTGTTTATTCTTGGGCTGGGGAACAAATGTGGCTGAGTTCACTGCCACAGATCCTGGGTTTCTTTCTGGGGTGGAGACCTTAAATGAACTGAGTTCAGAGTGAAATTAGCCCTGTCTTGGGAGGAATATGAGGTGTATGGTGAAGGTACTGCTGCAAGCTGCCCCACTCCAGGGTGACGTCCTTTCCATCACTCTCTATCCTTAGGGGACACCAGAACCAGTGCTTCCTCAGTGGTGGAGTTCAAGTATCAGTTGAAAAAGAGGGATGTTAGCTCTGGGTAGCATCTGCGAGGTGTCGAGCTCAGTGCCCTGTGCTTATGTCCCTGAGGTAGCATAGGCACAGAACAGTTCTATTATCTCCATTCTCCAACTGGACAAATAAGAGATCTCAAATTCACCAGGAAGGAAAGCCCCAGCATTGTGGCTGCAGTCCCACTGTGGCTGACAGAGCCAAAGCTCCAGTACGTGCTCTACCTGTTTTGATCCTGGCTTGTCATGTAATAGCTAGGTGACTTTGAACAAGGGCCACAACTTCTTACTTCTAAGGTTTCCCCATCTAATATAAAAAACAACCTTTGATGATAGAGTGCTGATCTCGTAAAGCTGTTGTAAGAATTGAATAAATTCAGACCAAACATGCAAAAAGGAAAATCAGATGGTGGGCATGGTCCCACTTGAGCCACAAGCAAGTTTAAGGAATTGAGGAGAACCTGGCATAGAGCAATTCAGGCTGCCCAGTTTCAACAGTGGTGAACTCCATCCCTTGGATAAGGAGTTTCCCCCCATCTTTATACTGATAACGTTACAAACAGCATTTATTTCCATCTTTGCTGAAGACCTCTTCCCAGCTGGTATAGTCTTCCAGTACGACTAAGGCTGAAGGCTGTCCTGTTTCAGGACTTACCATTTAATGAGCCCAAAGATTCGCTATCTTGGTGTGAGCCTGCTTTCATTTAGAAACCCCAAACAGCTAACGTATGCCTGTAAGGATTTTCCTGATTAGGTCTGGCATCCCTTAGGCCCACAATGAACCCTTTAGTCACCCGTTTGACCCCTTGCCATATAAAACATCTAGCCTTATCATGAGATTCATTCATAATGTGGTAGAGGTGTCTGTCAGAGGGACTCTGACTTCCTTCTGGCCCCTTCTTTTGGTTCCTACCTTCAGATTCTTCTAGTGGCTGCTGCTTCTCCACTACTCTTGTTTCTTACACTTATGTCCCAGGATGCATCCCTCCTGTGGTTCTGCCCCTGTTGGTTAGTTTTCCACCTTCCTGAGTCACTACGATTGGTTTGTGGTAGGAAAAGGACTCAAGTTCCAGACAGGAGGACTGTTTCAATGATTTTGTGAGACTGTGAATGAAATACCTGACAAACAATTCCAGGAAGGAAAGATTTGTTGTAGCTTATGGTTCATATTATTTGGCTCCATGGGATGGGGAAGAATAACATGATGGAGGAAGTGTGTGGCAGAGGAGGCTCATTAACCCACTGTGGACTGGGAATCGTGAAAGGAAGAGGCCAGAGACAAGATGGCCAGTGACATGACCCCAACGACCTATTTCCTTAAATGCCAGAAGTTTCAAAAACATCACCACCAGCTAGAAATGGAGACATATGAGACTGGGGGATGTTTCACTGCCACTGCTGGATCTCTTGAGACTCTGATGTGGCCTGTCCATGGAGTCAACATAGATGTGGTTAGTTAGGTAAATAACCAAATATTGACTTTTGCCAAGTGTTCTTGGATGAATCCAGGCCTAAGGCTAGTCCTGCAATCTCAAGACTTTCCACTAAAATGGCCCACTTCTTATTACATTATCATTTAAATTAGATTTCAAATAGGCTGTCTATCTCTTAGAAACAAACAAACAAACAAAAAATGGAACTACTTCACATATCTAATAATTTTCCTAGTAGACCATTTAGTTTTAGGCACAGGTTGAGCCTTATAATCTGGCCAGTTCTCCTTGGCCCGGTAGGCAGGACTTGCCTCTCACACCTTCCTCTTCACCCCACGCACAAATCCCTATCTGTGTCTGCCCATAATCATACTCTTCTCATCCCAATCGGAGAGAAAGGGGACCTCAATGGCTTTTCTCACCTATGCAGTAACATTTCTTATGGCCATAAAAGGATGTCTCAGAGACTCCAGATAGGCACCACGCCTCTGTGTTCCAAATTGACCAGTCTATGGCAATTTACTAAAATAATCATCTTTGCCTTTGCAGTTAATAATCTTGCTGCAGGCTGTTGCTACCAAATGGTTGGCCACCTCCAATAATGACTAATTTTTCAAGGATTATTGCTAAAATGATTAGCCATATCTTGATTGCCCAAGGCACATGCTTTAGAGTTAATCCAGTAAGAAATAAAATGCTTCTGGGTTGATGCAGAAAGTAGGGTCATACTTGTAAAGGTAAGTAAATGCCACAGCATCTAGTTCTTTCCCCCCCTTTTCCTTTATTCCTGACAAACTGATGTTTGCTTATGTGTCTGTCTAAGGCTTAGAAGACACATACGGCTTATTAAGCTCTCCCTTACAGCTACCAGACCTGGGAGACCTCTTACAGCCAACCAGATGAAACAATTAGTCCCTTTTAAAGGAAACATTGCTTACTCTTTCATCTTATTAGTATTAATTAAATTCTGGGGTCTGGAGAGAGGGCTCAGAAGTTAAAAAACACTTGCTGCTTTTGCAGAGGACTGGAGTTCAGTTCCCAGCGCTCACAGCAGATGGATACAACCACCATAACTCCAGTTTTAGTGGATTTTTACACCCTCTTCTGGCCTCTGAGGGAAACTGCACACGTGTGGCATACACACACACAGACACAGACAGACAGACAAACAGACAGAGAGACATATACCCAAATAAAATTATAAACTGCTCTCACCATCCACCCTTGTCATCCTTCCCCAGATGTCTTTTTCACATTCACATCAGGTGCTTTTTGTTGCTGTGATAAAATACCATATCCATGGCAATGCATAGAAAGAAGGGTCTGCTTAGGCTCATATAGTTCTAGAGGGTGAGCCCATAATGCCAGGGGAGGTATGATAGCAGGAAGTGGTATCAGGAAGCTGAGAGATCACATCTCCACCCAAAGGAAGCAGAGAGAGCCTATTGGAAGTGGAGAAGGGCTATAAACAGTCACAACCCACCCCCAGTAATGTGCTTTCTCCAGCAAGGCTTGCACCTCCTGAAGGCTCTACAACTTTCCCAAACAATGCCACCAACCCAGGACTAAGTAATCAATGTATGAGTCATCGAGGGACATTTCTCACTCAAACCAGCACATATGTCTTTTTGTTTTGTGACCCACCGAGTTTAACAAGACCATCTCTATGATCATGGGGAGCTTGGTAAGCTCAGCAGTAAGTATACAACTGGAGACAATCATTCTTGAGGTCCTGGTATGAGCCAGGCTCTGGCCAAGGTCTTGGACATCATCCCACTGCATACACAGAGCAAAGCTCCAGCCTTCAATTCACACAATGAACGCTAGAGAGATGAACCCACCTTTTAGATGTCATGCAGGAAATACATGGTTTGTGTGAGAATCCAGGACACTGAGTTCTTTTCACCAAATTAGGAATGCTGCCCTTGTCATTCCGTTCTACCAGCTCTGGTTCCCAGTTATGCCAGGGCCAAGCTTGGCAGCTTGAAAGCCTAACCCAAGGGAGAGGCAGGTTAGGACAGCAGCAAGAAGAGCATGGGAATCCACGGAAGCAATAATCTTGCTTTGCTTGTGGCTGCCTAGTTCACACCCAACACCAGCATGTGTAGAGCAGATCTGGGATAGCTGATCCAGCCCCTGCAGCTGGAGAAACAACAGAAAGGAGTAGACTTTATAAGGAGAACATTGTGCATAGTATTTGGTGTGGAGAAAAATACCCCTAGTTACTTTCTTAGAGGGAGAGAAGTATCTTCTCACTGCAGCTGTGGGAGTCACAGACCCAAGGAGTAGGGAGAAGTCACAACTCACCTCTTCCTTGGCACTGCGTGAACATGCAAGGACAAACCAAGACATACACACAAATAAAACATTAGGATAACTGTGGAATGAGGGACAGAGAGACATTGACTGATCTTTAAGGCTTGAGGGTCACTTGGGGCAAGGCTGTCTATGAATCACAAGGCTTCTTCTCCGTCACCAGAAAGTGGCAGACATTCCAATGCCAGTCCACACGAACCCCTCTTTGTAAGAGAGCCTTTCATGACACAGAAACTGGAAAGGAGATCCTAGCTGGATTAATGCACACAGCTCTCCAGCCATACCTGGAAAATACTTCTCTAGACAGCTAATATGAAGTTCTTGGTAACTATCAGTAGAACCACACTTTTCTTCTGCGTGTCAGGTCATTGAAACTTTTCATGCTGTGTAACTTTTGTGATAAAACCCCTGTTTACTGGTCTCAAAAGTGAAGGAAGCACAGGAGCCTTTACTAATTTGGTAAAGGCTCTCCACCAAAACTCAACAGCAAATGTCACCTGAATAATACAATGGCAGAGGTGCTTAGGGTGGGTGACCTGAAGAAGTTGCACATGTAAAGACTCATATTAAGTATCAGTAAATTGTACTTTCTTATAGTTTATACTATAATGTAGACAGAGGCTCCACTCCAGGGCTTTGGAGAGGTTAATATGGCTCACAGAACATTAGTAGAGCTAGTCATGGGGATGGACTGAAAGACAATCATCTGTGGCTCCGAAGAAGAAGAGAAGTATACACAAAAGAGAAGTGTGAACAAAGGTATAACACTTCAGGACCAAGGCCTGTGCTTCTTCTTGTTCTCTTGCTCTATAGAGATGAGCCCTGTGTTTCAGAAATATTTATACTCATGCGCGCGCGTGTACATATTCATGTGTGTGCCTTCTGTGTTCTGTCTACCTTGTTTTGAGAAAGGGTCATATTGGGAAAAGGGACAAGGAGATCTAATTAAAGCCCCCAAATCTGTCTTTGGGTCCTGAAGCGAGGTCAAAGTTCAAATAGAGGGCCAAGGATATGCACATCTAAGCAGCCATGGTCAAGGTGTGGTCCTACTCACCACCGGCCCATCATTGCCTGAGGTTCAGTCTCATCCTGTAACGTGTTCTGATAAATTGTTAGAACTTTGAGTAATCTCTTTCTGGTAGAGAAGCTCCCTCTCTCGCTGGATCCTTTCCCTTCTCCCAGCATGTGATTCCTCGGGAAAGTCCTATGTCTTTGGAGTCCGCTCTGCAGAGTCTGAGGATTAGACACAGGTAGCACTTTGGAACATCTTCCTTTCTGCTGGCTGGTGACAGAGTGACTTGTGAAACTCAAGGGCCTGGGCTGAGAACGTTTCCTGTGGGCCAGTTCCACAGTTCCACTGCATCCATTACATTCTGAGAAGAACTGCTCCAAATCCTCCCCTCGGGCCAAGCCGTCATGCTTTGATGACTGGGTCTACCCTGGTGTCCCAGCCGGATTAGTTTGAGTTACTTTTCTTCTCAAAGTGGTAATGACTAAATAAAACTAAAGCTCAAAGGCTTCTCACTGTGGAAAAGGGTGACATTCAAGTAGACGTGTCTAAGCTCAGGTGTACCGTTTTGGGTCGCCTGTCTTCCATGTTTTGGCAGCCAGGTAAAACACATCAGTTCCTGTTTTGAGTTGTCATAGATGCTGGGGTGGTCGGGTGGCATGGTGTGAGTCACCAAGCGGAGATGATGGTGCTGGGGTGAGGGTGTGAGCCTCGCTGCCTTTCCCTCACTCTGCACTTGCTCCTTCATCTTGCGTCTGAGTGGGCTCCAGCCACAGCCAAGCTGCTTTCATCACTTCTCCCTTGTTGGAAGACAGGATCTTCCATCATCACCTGAGATGTGTCAAAGACACGTAGGCTTTGTCTGAAAGGGTGTCTGAAGTTGGGAGGATTTGTGTGTAAACCAGAAACCTTCCTAAATACTGCAGACCTTGACAGGTGAATATCTTCAGTTTGTGTCATCACAGACTCAGATGAGAAGGCAAGGTAGAACTAATTCCCAAGAGGTGGAGAACCTTAGACTGTTCACCCCCTGTACCCTGAGACCAGAACTGATCTAAATGAGGTCACTACAAGTCCAGAGAAAACTCTAGGAATTATGATTAGGACAAGAAATGCCATTTCCCTGAACTTGAGCTAATGTGATATGACAGGCATGGTGAGGCTGACCTTGGCCCTACAGAGCTACAGAACAGGCCCTGTGTGTGGTGCTGGCCAGATGTTTTCCACAAGTCCAGCCACAGCAGCAGATGCACAGTTTCTGTTTTGATCTCTGTATTTTAAGCTCCATCGTTTCCCAAGTTCAAAAAGAGAAGAATCAGGGCCATTGTAGCGGCTTAGTGGGTAAATAGGTGATTGCCACTCAGCCTGATGATCTGAGCTAAACACACACACACACACACACACACACACACACACACACACACACACAGAGAGAGAGAGAGAGAGAGAGAGAGAGAGAGAGAGAGAGAGAGAGAGAGAGAGAGAGAGAAAGAAAGAAAGAGAGAGAGAGAGAAATCATGTTTATATTCCAGCTCTGATACTTGGTGGCTGGTGGCATCTTGGTCAAATGAGATAGTTTTCTGTGCATCTGAGTACATGTATCCTCCACACTCAGTCACTCTCTTCATTTCTACATATCACCTGTAGATTGCGTGTCTAGTATAAGATGTGAAGGTGGACGAACTAACAGAATGTTCCTGGCCCTTGATCTCATGGAGTAGACTGTGTGTTATCAATTCTGTATCAATGAAGAGGCCCAACATCCTTGAATGGCCTTGGTCTTGAACCTCTGTAAACATGCCTGGGGCCTTTCCTACTCATCCCTTCCTTCATGCTCTCTCCATTTTCTCTGCTCTGCCCCAGCCTAAGATGACTCTGGGAGTCTTCTTTGATGGCATTTCACCTTATTCAAGGGATAAGGGTTTCTCAGTTGAACACAGAGTTCTCCAATACAGCTAGACAGGCTATCCAGCTTGCTTCCAACAGCCCATGGCTCTGGGGATCTGGTCCTCATGCTTGTGTGTCAAGCACTTTGACTATTGAGCATCTCCTCAACTCTTGTTTAACTTTTGTCTCACACAGTGCCATGCATTCCACACAGTACATATTTATCACCCTAGTGCAGGACTTGGCACACATTCTAAATACAGTAGAAATGGAAAACAAAATAAATGGATTGCTGAATCGATGAATGTACCCTCAAACAACTCTGAAAATGGATTCTTGAAAATTTATTTATATACACAACCAATAGCTAAGCATATCTTCTAGCTGATACTTTGAGACAATTAAATATAAGAGCCATTCTTCTGTCCATTCATTCATCATTTAATCAAAATTGTGATGACATGCAGCCTGAAGAACTTTAAATCCAGACTAGTAGACACTGTGCCCAAGCACTCTACTTTCCTTTGACTTAGCCATGGAAGACATTACTCATCAATGTTGGTACATTCTCCCTGTCAGTTAAAGAAGCAGTATTCTCAATACATCACTTCATATAGGCATTTCCAATAGATTTCACTGGGTCTGGAAGACCCTCTCACTCATACCTCAGAAACCATTGTTAATGCAGAATACCCCTACTCAGGATTTTTTTGTGCTCAGTCCACCTGTGACCTTTGGCATTCTCTTGATCAGCAGTATACTTCCTTACTTTTAAGGATGTCATGTAGCTGAATTTTGATCTCCAGAGTCTGTGGCCTAGTGATGAAGTGTCTTGGATAGAGACAATACAAGACCTTGAAACTGGTTCCTGCCCCCTTTTTTCTTTCAGTTCTAAACTCCTTTTTACAGAAGCCTCAGGTCATCCTTGGAGCTTCTGGTTATATCTACTCCGCTGCCAGGCACAACTCAGGATGCTTTGAGGATTTCTTTTCCAATGTGTTCAGCCTCGAGATTTTCTGGAGATTGCTCTGTTCCAACATCTCAGCCTACTTTCTTCACGTAACTTCCCAGATGACTTCTAACCCATGATTTTATGAAACTCAAATTTTCTTGGAAGCCCCCAAGCTTTTTTTCCCTTCCCTCCAAGATCCAGCTTTTCCAGTTCTTTAGAATAGTGGTTTTTCAAAAGTGATGGACTTTGCTGTCTGAGGAGTGTTTATCAATACCTGGAGATTATTTTGGTTATCACAGTTAGGAGATACAAGATAGAGATGCTGTTACCATCTAACAGGCAGAGGTTAGGGATGGCACGAAAATCTATCTTGCGCATTCATAGTCCATAAAGGTATAAATAATGTTCCAGGCCTGCCAGGCTGCCTTGTTGGAAACTACTGCTGTTAAAATGGGGAGTAACCGTAGCCCACTGTTGGCCCTGAGCAGAGCTGCATACTAGGAGCCTGCCTGATGTCCTTCTGTTAATCCTCATGGCAATCCCCTGATTATTATTTACGCTTTTCTCCCCTGTAGGTGGGAAACCCAAGGTTCGAAAACCTGTGTAGCTGGAAAGGAGGTAGTAGTTATCTAGTGACTAACTCAGGGCTTAAGCCCCTGGCGTCTCACACCAGCGCCTCATCACTAATGGAAGGGTAGTTCTCAAGCCCCAGTGCACCTCAGAGTCCCCCAGAGGCCTTGCTGAAACTAAGCCCCACACTAGAGTTTCTGATTTAAGGGCTCAAGATTTTGCACTGTAATACTGGGGGATGACGCAGTGGGTAAAAGCACTTGCCTTGTGCAAGCATGAAAATCAAAGTTTCGATCTGGGTGGGTATGGCAGTCTGGCTGTAATTCCAGCACTCAGAAAGCAGAGACCAGGGATTCTCAGAGTAAGCTGACTGTTCTGGCATGCTCTGGGGTCCATGAGAGACTCTGCCTCAATGTTCAAGGTGGGGATGAGTGGAGGAACACAGCTGCATCAACCTCTGGCCCCACATATACATGCACATGTATGCATGTGGACAGATGCACATATGTGTCTACAGATATGTGAATATACATGCATACACATCACATACATATGCAAAAAAAGAATTTGCACTGTACTCATTATTTAAGTTTAAAAGTTGTTGATGCCTCCAGTCTTGGGATCACCCCTTTGAGAAACATTGTGCTAATAGAAATGACATGTCCTCCTTAGGTCAGTGTAACAATACAAGTAGGTCCTCTCAGGCCTGGAGGGATCAAAATTCTGCTGCATGGCAGGAGGAACATATGACCCATGAATATAGTTGTTTGTACTCACTGCTTCCCTCTGGAGGTTGCTGTGGGTGAAGAGCATTGACCCTGACCTTGGCTTGGAATGTGCCTAGAATCCTTCATTATTGGTCAACAGATGGTCTATATGAAATTCAGTACCAGCTCAGATGGCCTATGTTCTAGAGCAATTTTGGTGACAAACCCAATAGTATTTAGTGGGCCCATTGGAAGCTTTCCTGGAAGGCCTCTTGAGCAACCACCATGAACTTGTGAATCTATGAAACTGCTCCTTCCTTGACCCAACTAGTGTCCCCACCTAATCATCTACTCTTATTTCCCTGCTTCCAAAGGCCCTGCTGCACCTGCTCTCAGGGGTACAGGTCTCAGTGTGAATTCTTCTGTATTCAAGAGGTGAGCTAGGGTGATGGTGACAGGCGTGGTGGTTTATGGGGCCTTGTTGCTTTCTGCAAAAGAACCTGCTTGGCTTCTAATCCAGCTATGTGCTTTGGGCTGGATGATTAGGATGATTAGGAGAAGTTTCATAACTCCTTGGTATCCTAGTTGCCTCACTTAACAAATAGAGATAACAGTTTTACTGGTGTCAGAGTTGTCTACATGTGTTACATGACTTTTCCTTATGCAAATATCTCAAATCTTGCACAGAGTGAGAGCTAAATGTCTTACCACAGACCAGAGTCACTTCTCAGCTGTCCATGGAAACAATGGAAGAAGAGAACTTGAATGATCTGGTTTGTGACCAGTCCTTGGGATTCTAGCAGTGTTATAGCTTGGATGTGAAATCTCCTCCATTAGCACTTGGTCCTTAGCACTGTTGTGAGGTCCTTTGGGATGGGTAGCCTAGAAGAGGACGGCTGGGGGCGGGCCTTAAATGTGAAATCTGCCTCTCGGTAGAGCCTGAATTTTCTGTTTCCTGGTGTCTGCTGCCAGAAATGGAGGCTGAAGCTGGAATGAGCCAAGCTGCTACACCGTGCCTGTCTCTCCATAATGAGCTATGCATCCTTTGAAACTGTGAGCCAAAAGAAATCCTTCCTTCTTTAAGTAGCCTCAGTCGAGTATCTTATTAAAACTGTAAGAAGAGAAATTAATCCGGGAAAATGGTGTTGGTGGGAAGAACGCGATAAGCAAAAGCCTGAGGATGTAGGGCTGGGAGGAAGGAGTCTCTAGCAAAAGCCTGTCATTTCCCTCTTGTCCTCTTTACTCAATTGATGCTGGAGTAGAAAGTTGACATCCTCTTACTGACAGAGCAGCACTTTCCAGCATATCATCCCAGCTCCCCTTTTCTGGGACTCCTGGCCTATGTTTTGGGATGCTTCGTGTCATTCGCTAATGAAGTCAACTGTTTTGTGCATTTGCTTCACAGGAACGGCCTTCTGGTTTAGGCCTTACTGTGTGAGGTAGGGGTTTTCTCCTTGGCGAACTGATTTTCTCTATGACTGTGATAAGTTTCTCCTATCATTCTGTTCTCTATGCATGGCTCATGGTGGAGACTGTAGTTGTTGATTGAATATAGAAGTAGGTAATGAATAAACAAACAAAGGAAGGGACCAATGACTACAGTATCTTCTGATTAAGACCGATGTAATACAAGAGTTGTGCCATTCAGTGTGACATCAGTTTTTCCTTACTTGGAAACTCACTAGAAATGCAGGACTGCAGTTCCCATCCCAAACCGGCCAGAGCAGAGCTTGTGCATTAACAAGGTCCTTGGGTGACTCACATGTACTTTACAGTTGGAGAAGACTGGTTTAGCAGTTAAGAGGGAAAGCTCTAGAGACTGGATTTAAGTCCTGGTGTGTGTGTGTGTGTGTGTGTGTGTGTGTGTGTGTGTGTGTGTGTGTGTGGCCCAGCAGTGGGTTACTCCCTGTGGACTTTAGCTTCCACATCTGTCAAATGGGCATGATAGTGGCAACAACTTTGTGTTCCTGTGATGTTAACAGAAGTAAATGTCTTACACAGTGCTTGGGAAATAATAAATGCTTTAGTGGCAGTTGAGTTTCTCCAAGCCTCTTGGACTGCCTGTGAGGCCAGGAAAGAAGAAAACAAACAAGCAGTTCTTTCCAGCTCTACATAGATATTGTGCCCATTTCCTCTCTATGTTTGGTAGCTGGTAGCCAGACCAAATGGCCTCTGGCTGCTCCTTCCTGCATGGGGATCCATTGCTGACGTGAGTTGTGTGGCCTTTCTCTCAGCTGTCAAGCTGGAGCTTCCTGAAGCAGAGGACACCAGTCAGACACAGAAGGAGCACCTCCTCTTCCCCTTGGCTGAGTCATGCTATCTCCTTTCAGACAGGGATCTGGGCAGGTGGGGGACTCTGCAAGCTGGCGGAGATGCCTCAGGTCAGAGATTGGGTGACTCACACTGCACAGTGAGTCATCTGTGTTACATAAGGGCAGATAAAGAGTATTCAATTGCAACACAAGCCCAAAACTGTCCCCTCAGACTGGGGAGGGGGTGTCGGGGAGACTTGCCTGGAGACATGTCCTGGAATCTATATGCCCAAATAAGATATTTTCGTCATTAGGATCTTCATCATCATTTGATGTGGTCAAAATCTGAAGCAGGCAGGTAAATTGCTTTTCAGAGTAAGGGAGAGATTGTGGGTAACTTGCTAACAAAGAGATAGAGGCTAATTAGCACCCAAACACTGGAGATAGGGGAGAGGTAGTAACTCCTCCTTAAGAGCAAAGAAGAAAAGTTGTGGAATCAGACTAAAAAGCAATTAAATCGAGGAAATGTATTTATCTAATGAACATGGGGATACAGCTTAAAGCTTTTCTACCAATTAAGCTGACAAAGTTCTTCTTTAACGGCCGGGCGGTGGTGGCGCATGCCTTTAATCCCAGCACTCGGGAGGCAGAGCCAGGCGGATCTCTGTGAGTTCGAGGCCAGCCTGGGCTACCAAGTGAGTTCCAGGAAAGGCGCAAAGCTACACAGAGAAACCCTGTCTCGAAAAACCAAAAAAAAAAAAAAAAAAAAAAAAAAAAGTTCTTCTTTAACAAAGAATAGTCAAGGATTTCAAGGCTCTGGAGGGATGGATAGCCACCTTAGGTCACCAGGAAGAATCAATGCTGTCCTTCGAAAGACTTGTGACAGTCAGCCTTCTAGGTTTATGCTAAAGCCTAGATCTGAACGCTACGGAAAACTAAAGATATTTATGAAGGGAGATATGGTCACTAAATTCTTACTTATCATAGGGAAGTAATATATAGAAAATAATCTTTAAGTTCAACTTTACAGTTTTCTTTCATCTTTAAATAGTAAAGCTACCATCCAGGCAGATATGGTAGAAGATTTGAAAGTCCCCAAGGGCCGTAGAAAATGCCACAAGTAAAATGTTAGGTAAAATGAAAGAGCAGAAAGCAAGCCTTGGGACTAAGGCTACATTAACACAAAGTAATAGGTCACTCCAGTTTGAAAGCAAAAATCAAACTCTAGAAGTCTTGAAGGAGAGCCAGCAGCACTATCAGGAATCAGGGAGCCGCTTTTCCTTTAAATAAACTTTAAGAAATTTCCACAGCAACACTGCTTCATAGATTAAGTGTGAGTATGTATAATAAATTAATACACACACTTATATAAACATAAACATGCAAGTATATATCATGTAAGGAATAGAGATAAAACATGTAGCTCCATATAAATAGCATACTATGTATAATATAAACTATAAATGAAATTGGAAGGAAGATGGCTGTGTAGCTGATGTCTTATTGTCCTTAGATTGTATCCATGCATGACCATAGGCCAGCAAAGATTAGCCAACTTGCAACTTTAGTGTGGCTGTACTTTAGAAGAAAAGCATATGGGTGTGGATCGTGTGCTATAATAATCCCTATGGACTAGATGTTTCTGTGCAGGGAACTCTGATTTCCTTATTGCAGACATCACCAGGCAACAAAGTTTGCTGGGGGAGTCCCCAGTCTTTGACCTCATACCAAATGAATCAGACTTCACAGACCTGGTGGCCACACCCTTTCATCCTTTCCCTCCCAGTTCCAATACATGTCGGTGAACTGACATATAATATGCACATCATGTCCAAAGAAGAAAAGTGTTGACATTTCCATCTGAGAGCTCTGGAATTCTATACATCTACTTGAATGTCAATAGAGCCATGGCACTATGCTCAAAAATATGAGAAAGGAGAGAGTTCCAGTTGTTAGCAGTCTCCCCAAAGCCACACTGAGTAAACTGGTGACTCCAATGACAAGAAAATGGGGGCCAAACCAAGCAGTGGTATCCTGATCACCCGATTAATATCCCAACCTTACTCAATAGCTGAGAATCACCACACACTCCAGCAAGTACTAAGCATGAAGTTCTTTCTGAGTACTTGTCTACCATGAGACAAAGCACCAGGTCCATTTTGTAAATACAAAGACTCATCCTTTTATTGTCTTATCAGAAAGCTAGGAACTATGGGTCAGATGTAGCTAGCTGCCTGTTTTTGTTTACGTGTTTGTTTTATGGCTTTGGAGTTAAGAATGGATTTTATTTACTTATTAACAAAGTGGTTTAAAATGGCTATATGATTATGTAGACTGTCTTTTGACATTGAATTGGTCCAGCGTAGTTGCTCTTTAAGGAAAGCATCCCGGTTGATCTTCATAGTTCCTATCCAGCCCATTCCCATTTCTTTCTGTCTGTAGTACTGGGGTGCTCCTTGCTGGCATCTTGATTGGACTCTGTTTCCTCTGCACATTTCTCTTCAGTCCTAGCATACAGAGCACACCACAACACTCCTTTCCTTGCTTGGAGGCTTCTGATGACTGTTGAAAATGAAATCTAAGCTTCCTACCTTGCTCTCTAAGCCCAAAGCCCCTGTTTGTCCTTCCTGTTGTCACCAGTAGCTGTCCCTGGGGTCATTTGTCATACCTGACCTTTCCATTTATCTCACATGATATCTTGAGCCTTTGAGTACATCTCATGGAAGCAGGAACCTGGTCTTTGTGACATGTTCTCTAGCACATAATAGGTATTAACATGTATTCATAGGATAAAAATGGATGAACCTTAAGTCTTCAGAGCAACACAGAAATAGAAATGTTTTATCACTAATTTACAGATGGATAAGAAGAGATTAAGGAGAAAGGGAAAAATCCAGCAAGTCAATGACTATAGGGGAGAGTCCAGGTCTTTCTATGATGCTCCATATTCCAACATAGCAGCTTTGCTCTGCTGCATTGCCTGGAACGTATTGTTGAATGTGTGAACACATGACCTTTCCCTACAGTAAATACATTTACCTTTCACTCTCTGAAAGTTTGCCTGCAATCCCCACGTACCAATGTCTGGATTTGGGCTAGACAGACATGCTTTCATGATAGAGCAGGGGCTGACTTAGAAGAATCTGAACACCTCTTCTCTATTTTCCCCCTATCCCTTTTGGAAGCATTCAGCTACCCCTCTGGCAAAAATCCTGAGCTCCTGTTGATTTAGCTGTTTTCAGATGTCTCCCTGGGCTCCATCACAGTTTTTTAATTACTAATGGTTTAGTGCAGAGGAAGGGCTTCAACATATCATTGTGTCTTTGACATTCATGTGGACTATGGTCTTGTATTTGGTCCCCATCATCACCAGTAATGCCATCTAAGCTCAGGAGTGTTATTGCTAGCCTTGCGATCTTTACTATATTGATTCTAGATCAAACACTGATGCACTTAATTTTTAAATTTTCTTGAAATTCTTCCACATTGTGAGTTATTATCTTATATATCAGGTCTCTGCACATCAAACCAAGCACCTTGGCAGTTCCCAGAAGCCCCCTCTTTCTCTGCCTGGCTTACATCTGAGCCATTCTCACATCATTTCCCTCATATGGCTGCCCATCAGAGTGGGTCTCTGGGACATGAGTCAGAGACTTATCAGGTCTTGGGCTTGGACATTCCCCATTAAATCAAACCCTCCTAACCAGCCTTCCTGATCAAGAAAGCTCCCCTCAGAGAGGTGATGTAACTGGTCAAGGTTTCCCAAAGAGGAAGCAGGAGTCTTGATGTTGCTCTTGTTGCTTCTCTGGGGCAATCTCCTCACCTCAACTGGCCTTCTTCTCTCCAGGTCGAGAGTTCTTCAAGCCCAGGACACTAGTTGCATGCACTCAGGGTTTTTGTCTCTTGTCTAAAATCATTCCATGGGTCACTTGTGCCTGGAGAATCCACATCAGCACCTGTTGCCTGTGTTGTGCAGTGCCATCCATGTAGAGAGGATTATTGAGTCAGCCAGAGGAGAAAATAATGTTTTTTTTTTCCCCAGAGGAATGGAGTAGGAATGCAGTGGGGTACTCCAAACCAGCCTCAAATAAAGGGTCTTGCTTATTTACTTTTTAGCCTGGCTCAACCTCTTACTTATCGAGACAACAGATTCACTCTGTTCCTTTTATTTCCCTCTTGGGGCCATCTCCCGAGGCTGGGGAATGAAAGGCCTGCAGCAGTAAGCTATCAGCAAGCCAGCCTGCTATTCAGTATCTTTTCTTATACGACAGTTATTTGTAAACTAATCAATAAACTTTTCTTATTTTGTGTGCTCCTTTAGAAGTCTGAGCGGCCGCCTGCTGAACCACAAAGAAACTTAATATAGCCATGATCGCCCTTCTGTGCTGCTGCCTCTTACCCCATAGAACTAGGAGCCCATCTGAAGTGTTTATACCTAGGCCCGTGTGAAGCTAATCTGTATGGAAATAAAGGACGGAAATATTCAGATTGAGTTGTATTAAGTGAACCTGAGGTTCTTCTGTTCGGCAAAATAGGCCAAGCAAATGCGCTTCTGATACAGAATAAATCACAGGCTTGACGACTCACCTTTTGCCATTTTGCTTAGAGGGAAGAATTCACTGAGCTCTGTCTGGAGACTAACAAGCATGGGTCCTTCTCTGGGAAATAAGTCCCTGAATAGGACTCATGATCCTGTTAGAATTGCAAAGTCCTGAGATCCTGGCCTGGGGTTAGAGGTCTTTTCATAAGCCAAGAAAGATAGAGAAAGTGGACAGAGGTGTGTTGGTGGACACCTTCCAGGATGACTCCAAGTCCTCCCCAAAGGACAAGGTCTCTGACTTTGGTGAACAGCAGAGCAAGGCAACATCATATCTGAGAATTTTGAGGCCCTACCATAGTATCTCAGGAGAGCATAGGATAGGCTTACCCAGGAACACGGAACAGGCCACCCTTTCTGAAGCACTTGTCCCCAAACTAGGTCATTTCATTCATTTAATTGTTAGGTCAGCTGGTATCAATGGAATGCAGGCACCACTTTGGGAGAATAGCAGTGAACAGACAGATGAGCTCCCTTCTCTCAGGAAGGACTGTTTCAGTTATCTCAAAGCACAAGCTTGAAGTGTGGGAAAGAAGGATAGGAAGGAGAAGGAAGACTTTTTTAGTGCAAAGAATGTCAGGGACAAACAGGAGGAAGCTTCAAGTAGCCCCATGGCTTTTGTAGACAGCTGAAATCTCTTGACCACTGTAACCCTTGAGACTGAGAGTGGGGAGATGTGATGATAGAGAAATACTGTCTCTGGTTGAAATAGCGGGCAATATAGGAAAATCCCTTTTAATATTACTTTAAAATAAATTTATATTAGTTTTTATTTTTAATTATGTATGTGTGTATGCACATAAGTGTAATGCCTTAGGAGGCCAGAAGGTGGCGCTGGTTTTCTCTGGAGCTGGAATTATGTGTGGTTGTGAGCCTTCTGATGCCAGTGCTGGGATCCAAACTCAGTCTTCTGAAAGAACGATACACAGCCTTAATCTCTCAGCCATGTCTCCATGCCCTTTTAAGTATAAAAAATTAGTATCTTTAGAGTAAATTCTTCAGACAGTTCTCCTTTGTGTATGGTCCACATGCTTCAGTGCATCTAGGGGTATCATTAATACTATGGAGCAGAGGCAGAGGAAGGGAAGCATAAGACCAAGGCCTGCCCAATTGTTAGGTGGCTTACGGATTCAGAGGTAGAGCTTATGCCTCAATAATGTAGTACATTTAGGATGGTTAGAACATCAGGCTGAAAGCAAAACATCAGCATGCTATAAGCTCAGGGAAGGACAGATGACAGCTATGAATAGACCTGACAAAGCTGTGTGTGGGAAGCCATCGAGGAGGGAAAATGATTCGTATCAGTTGCCACTTACATATAAGACCATATGAAACTGCCCAAAGTTAAACATGTTTGCTTCTTAAAGATGTCATTATCTAATGTACCACAGGCACAGCAGGAACTCTTTATTTCTATCATCTCATGAATTCTCAGGCCACCTATTTGAAGTATACAGTGTCAAGTTCCTCATTCCTTAGCTGAGGAGATCAAGGCTCAACAGGATGACAGCAGTTGCTCAAAGTCATAGACCAGAGAAATCAGAGCTCAGGCATAAATCTGTTGAGTATCCAAGCTTAGTCATAGGATGGGGTGTAGCTAGAGTTTTCCTGCCTGGCCCACAGTCAGGACAAATCTCTCTCACCTGCCAGTCCCACAGACGCTCAGACCCAACCAAGTAAATACAGAGACTTATATTGGTTACAACTATATGGCCATGGCAGGCTTCTTGCTAACTGTTCTTACAGCTTAAATTAATCCATTTCTATAAATCTATACCTTGCCATGTGGCTCATGGCTTACCGGCATCTTCACACGCTGCTAGTCATGGCGGCGGCTGGCAGTGTCTCTCTGACTCAGCCTTCCACTTCCCAGCTTTATTCTCCTCCTTGTCCCGCCTACACTTCCTGCCTAGCCAATGGCCAATCAGTGTTTTATTTATTGACTAATCAGCAACACATTTGCCATACAGAACATCCCACAGCAATGGGGTTCTATTCTCCATGAATAGTAGACCTTGGTGGCACTGTAAGTCTCATGGCCTGGGTGGGGCCACCTTTCTTGTGTTCTAAAGCCAATATGGACATGTATGTCTAGGTTCCCTGACTGGCTGAAGCTGATGGACTGAAAGACAAAGATAGAGACATTCTGTTTACAGCTTGGCTGATGATGAACATGAAAGCTGTGCAGAATTCTGGGAGGCCTGTGAAGTAACTCAGTCTCTACAGAAGTTTGGTGTGGACTGTCTCAAAAAAAAAATGCCTCCCAACTCCTAGTGGCTATTGTCTTAACGTAGTCTCCCCGTGTCTCTGTTTCTCTGTCTCTCTGTCTCTCTCACCCTCTCTCTCTCACACATATTCTACATCCTTCTCCCTTTCCATCTCCCTCCATCTTTTCCTCTTCTCCCTCACATCTACTTTCATCTCTCCTTTCCTCATCAATTCTGCTACATTTTCAGCAATGGTGAATAAGACGGTATCTGTTCACCAGAGTCACACAAATTCCCTGTTGAAGGAGGGTTTCATTTAGCAGGTACTTTTTCAGTCTCCATGACATAAAGCAAAATTGTACTCTGACTCTTAAATCTTCTGCCAAAAAAGGGAAACATATCACTTTAGGTCATGTGTCATTGACTGAAGAAAGTCACAAGGCTACAGTTATTGTCAAAGGGGCTGGAAAAAATAGAATCTTATTAAGTATACAGAAGCAGAGTGCAAACATTTGAGGAATGCACCAATGACTTCCATACTGGTTACTAGGAGGAATGTGTGCTCATTCTTGGTCACTGGGCATAGCCTGCACCAGTAGGGAATCAGTAGAACTGGACAATGACCTTAATAAAGTGCAGCAGCCAAAGAAAAACCTGTCAAAATACCATTCTGGAATCCTTCTATGAGCTATACAAGCCTGAACAACACTCTGAAATCCTGCTTGGAAAGTCACAAGTTACTAAGTTGAGTTATATACTATAAATTAATGATAAATAAATCAATTTATGAGTGTTTGACTCTGTGTGTGTGTGTGTGTGTGTGTGTGTGTGTGTTTTGTGTGTGTGTGTGTGTGTGTGTGTGTGTTGTATACAGGTGAAGTGCATGCAGTTTGCTAGACTGGATGGACAGCTAGCTCTTGGGATCTATCTGTTCCTGCCTTTCAATGATGAAGTTACAGGCAAGCAGAGACATGGCCTGGCTTTTTATGCATCTGTGTGGTGGAGACTCAAACTCAGATTCTCATGCTCATGTAGCAAGCACTCTTACCCAGTAGGCCATCTGCCCAGGCCCAGGTGTGAGTGTCTATGTAATAGAAAGCATCAAAGGGTTTTCCCTCCAAATTCTGGTATGTCCAGCATAAATAGAGATAGCCTACGGGCAATGCTAAGGGATAAAAAGAGTAGACTTTGCTGTTAATATGTAACGTGATGTTGTATAGCTCTAATTTTCTATTTATTTAAACATCGTTTAAATCTGGGAAAAGACAGAGATAGTGGATAGAGAAGTTCAATAAAATATCTATGTTCACATAAAATGATTTCTACTGTGTTTCTTCTCATATTTAAGTATCTAATTGGAATGAAAAAAAAGGAGTCAGAGTGCTGAGAACACTCTTACTTTGGACAAATAATTTACTATTTATCAGTAATGTCAGTCATTTCCCAAAAATGTTTATTTAGTGTCTATGGTTTTTGGATAATGAACAGTAAAGAACAGAGACAATCTAGTCCTTGATTTGATGGAAACTATTTTCTAGTGGGAGACAGACAGTGAGCGACTAGACAGTCACAGGCTGTCAGGACTTGGTGGAGTGAAAAGTCCTTTAAAGAGAAACAAAGCAGGCAAGGAGAAGGGTGAGTGACATCTGGCTGCAGGGAGGCAGCCCAGGGATGCCTCTCTGAGGAGGTAATACTTGGATTAAGACATGAACAAAGTGAATGAATCAGCAGAGGGTTTCAGGAGAGAGTCTTGGGGAGAGAGAGCCACACATGCAGGGGATCTGGTAGAAGAATGCGTGTGGTGTGTCTGTGAGCATGAAGGGGAGTGTGGGGAGGTAGAGCAAGGCAGAGTGAGGACAGAAAGGAAGGGACTGACAAGAGTGTGTGGAACAGACGGAAGAATTGGGACTGCACTCCACAGATAACACAAAACTACCAGGATAATGTGAAGAGGAAAGTGATGTGATATAACTGTATACATGTATGCATCATACACACACAGATACATATACATACTACACACATGGGTACACAGATGCACACAGAGATAAACAGACATATATGCAGATACACAGAAACTACAGACATATATACACATACAGGAATACAAAGATACACTGTGTAATACATGTACTCATCACAGACACATACATATGTGTGTACACACCAATACACATAGACATATGCATACACACCTGGACATACACTCAGGCCCAAATGTGTGCACTCGCATACAGTTATACAGTTACACACACACACACACACACACACACACACACAAGGCTGGGACTGAAACTGGAGTCTCTCCTTTGGGTGGATAGATGGCAGGAAGTGAGGAAGTGATGCAGCCCTGCTCGGGAACCCAGGCTTGATAACAAGATCTGGACGTGACACAACTGTGGTTGGCACTCAGTGCTGGGTGGAGACTTAGAAGAGGGTAGGTGTGGTGGGCTAGAGAAAAGCCACTAGAAATGTGTTGTTCAGGGTGGAACATCTAACAAAACATACCTCACCTTTTAGATGGTGGCTATAGAAAAAGGATGAAAACTGGGGTGAGTGGGAATGAATTTCTAATTTAAACTTCACTACCTAGGTTAGGGAGACCCATCCAGATGAGCTGAGCCTCTTCTGAGCTGTTGGACTTTTTGTTAGCTGTTCTGAGGCGTCTTGATGCTTCTTGTTACGAACAGTGATAAGCTGACATTTGACATAATGCCTTTGTTAATTGTGTTAAGGAAGACAGACTTGGGGTTAGTCACTGTAATAATCGTAGTGTCTGGTTCTCATTGCTATCTGTTCTTGAATGTGGGGGAGGATGGGGATTTCAAGTGGAGTGGGAAATCCTACACAAGTGCCAGCTTCTCTGGACAGCAAAATGAGCTGTTATGGGTGACCTTGAGCTGAGGTACCATAAATAGCTGTGGTGGTTACAAATTTTTGTGGTGCTTTGTGCTTCTCCTCCAGTCTGAGGGTGTTCATGAACATCTGGACACCTCTATGCTTGCCTGCTAGTCATGTGAATGGCATCCAACATGAATGTTTATGGAAAAAGAGGAGGGGAGAATGCTGTGGACTGTTCCCCAGCAGACAGTGTAGGCCCTTGTGATGGAAGTGGCTCCAGTGAATCATACCTCCCTGTGTACAAGTACCTTTGCTATGTGACTTGTATTTGATTTCCTCATCCTCTGGGTCTGAAGTGAATCTTGAGACTTGCTTTAACCAACACAACATGATTGAAGGGACATGGGGTTTTTGAGTCTAGGCCTCAAGGCCATGCATGTCTATTCTTGGTCTTCTTGAAGATAGCTACTTTCATGCTGGATCTAGGCTGGTCTTTTAGAAGATAGTGAGAGTCCTGGGGGGAAGCCAGCACAGGCATTCCAATGTGAATAAACAAGCTTGGAAGAGTCAGCCCCTATATGATAGCATATATGACCTCACTGGAGACCACCAGAAGAAATACCCAGCTGAGCTCAGTCCATACTCCTACAGCAGGATACTGAGTGTATGAACAACAGTTGTCTTAAGCCACTAAGTTTTGGGGTGACTTGTTATCCAACTGTAAGTGGTGATAAAAATAGAATTATTGACAACAGAGGAAGAGTGGGGGAGAAGTAAGTTTGTAAGGTTGTTAGTGTCCCTCTGTTGAGCCGCCTGGAGTATATTCTCCTGATTTTGTTTAATAAGACCTCTCTGTGGACCTGTCATTTTCTTCAGTTAGTAAATATGAGGTCAAAGAAGTTCAGTCATTGGTTCAGAGTCTCATTTCTAGTGAGCAATAGAGCTAAGATTAAGTCTATATGCTCAAGCCCACTCTTTAAACACACCTTTCCAGCTACAACCTTTACAACACATCTTCTTCTGGTTTGGCACCTCTTTATCCTACCTACACTATTATTTATGTTATAATAAATTGTCAAACTTGGCCCACTTGAATAAGTCAGTTAGCAAATGCATTTTAAAAAGAAACATCTTGCCACTGGAACTAGTCACACTGTCTAAATATTAATCAAATGCCTTCCCTATGGTGAACTCTTAATTGCTTTAAGTGAATGGATTAATTTCATCTTTACATCAACTCTGTGATCATTGTCATACCCATTTTGCAAATGGTGAAAATGAGGCACGGGATATTCATAGATGCTCAATGTCTCTAAAGAAGACCCTTGTCTTAGGGCATAAGATCCCACTCTGGGACAATTTGCCTGGGACACATTTGGCATCATTTAGTGATGTTTGTGACTTGCATGACTGGGATATGATACTGGCATATAATCAACAAAGATCAGGAACATCACTAAAATTTGTAATGTGAACAGGAATGTGCCTACCACAATTGAGGAATTGCCTCTATTGTATTGGCCTGTGGGCACATCTGTGGATAATTTCCTTGATTGATGATTGACACAGGAGGGCTCAGCCCCGCTGTAGGTGGTACCATCAACATCATCATTTCCCTGTCCTCAAAACTGTATCATTCCCAACCACAAGTAAGATCACCAAGGCCCAAGATTAAGATGAAATGTCTCCCTTCACATCAAACTCAGGATTTGAACCCATCATCTTCAGACTCTGAACCTGGTCCTATATTGACAAAATTGTAAACATCAGATGTAACAAAACAAAACAAAAAAGTGGAAGAGATTAAAAGGCCCTCAGATCCCTGGATACTACTTCCCAGTGGACTTCCTAGACCACCAGCCGGGAGTCCCTGAGCAGGCCCAAGCAGACATCTTCCTCTTGTAGGGCAGGTTTTCTGCCATGTGTAAGTGTTCCCTTCAAGCCTTGCTCTGACTTTCTAATCAGATGAGCTGCTGACATGCCAGGTGACATCTGGAGCCTGAAAAGCTATTAGATCCTTAGTCTGCATAGACTCCTTCAGGGGTTCTATGTGTTATTCCGCCATTTTCCTGGGAGTGCTTCTATTTTCTTATTTATTTATTTGAGCCACTAAATTATCTAATTAGTGACATATATCGTTGACACATGGGCCACTATGAATATTTACTGCTCACTCGTCCATGCATTTATCTAAATAGGTGGCATGCCAGAGCCATGTAATAAGGAATAATGATTCTTCCGAAGAGGAGTTACAGGGAATTACAGAAGAGGGGGAAAGTTTTGTACCATGGGCTTCAGCTTCCAACCACATCTATCAATTCTTCCCGAGATAGAACAATTTCATAGTAATGACAAAAAATTTATAGTAATGAATGAATCAATACCCAGCTCTGCTGCAGTTTCAGATGTTACTTTTATGGGCCCTTCTGTGTCTATTATATATCCCTTAGTGCTGGAGCTGAGCAAGTGTGGTGAATGCCAACAGCCGCAGGGAAAAGGCAAGGCTCTGGGTTCCTGAGAAGATACTCATCCATCACTGTCCTCTCTCCAGCGGATCCATTTATATCTCTGAGGCCTGAAAAGGAGTGGCTTACAGAGATCAACAACCCAACCAACAAATGTTTGTTTTTAAGAATGGAACGTGTGCTTTCTGTGGTGCAAAGAGGAAATGTATGACCAAACAAACACATTGACCTGGGTAGGCCACACCATGGAATCCCTTCACAAAACTAGGATTTCTAGTCCAGAGACGATTTAAATAGACTGTGTGTGTGTGTGTGTGTGTGTGTGTGTGTGTGTGTGTAAATGGTTATATTAGTTATTTTTCCTCACTATTAACTAATTACCTGACAGAAGGAGGAAGAATTTACTTTGCGTCATGGTTTGGAGAGATACAATCCACCACGGTAGAGGAGACATATTGGAGGAAGCATCTTAGTCCATGGTAGCAGGAGCAGGAAGGAGCTGCTTGTTTGCAACTCAGACAGAAATCAGAGCTCAGATGGAGTCAGAATGATTAGCACAACCTCCCCAGACAGTGCCACCTATGGGTGACACATGTAACACATGAACCTGTTGGGGGGCTTTGAGATGGTGAAGGATGTGAGCAGAAATGCTTGCTTGATTTTAGAGAATCGAGAAATTTGAAACTATTGTTTATTGAATATTGCCTCTGTTATAGAAGACAGACTCTTCCTTTAGTTTTAGAATACAAATAGGGGTAGTAGTTGGAGACACTGAGGGTTAGACCTTCAGTGTAACTTGATTAGGACCACAGATTTAATAAGCCAGATTCTGGAGTCATACATTTCTCTTTCTGTTTCCATCCTGTACATGTCTGCCATGCTGTTAATAATGCTAGGATATCTTGAGGATCTTGGACTGGGAAAGATGAATCAATGGGTAAGAAAACTTCCTAAAGACCTGAGTTTTGATCCATGACACCCATGTAAAGACCTAGACACAGCTAAGTGTGCCTATAAGCTCAGCATTTAGGAACAGACAGGCATGTCCCTAGAGATTGCTGGCTAGACAAAAGAGTAAGCTTCCTGTTCAACGAGAGACCTTATTTCAAAGAAATAAGGCAGAGAACAATGGAGGAAGATACCCAATGTCCTCTTCTGGCTTGCACATGCATGTGTACAGATTTGTACACAGGATCTACAAAGGGCCTGGGAGATATCAAGGCACTTATTTTTTTTAATTTAAGAAATGAAAAGATTTATATTTTTAGTTATCCAGATGCCATGATTCTATTGACCAAACTCACAGAGTAAACCTCTTGCCTCTATGAACAAATCCATCCTGTTTACATAAATGCAATTATCCCTAGCTTGGTCAGTTTGATTTAGGGTTTTTATGGTGATCTCATCAAGCTGGTGTTGAACAAACATCCTTGGATCTATTGCCTTTGAGATTTTGCTGATCAGCTCCTAATTCCAAAATCAGACTATTGTCCTTTTAAAGCTGTAGAGTGTTAGAATATAAAGGAGATAAAATCAAACATCAAAGCATTTGTCTCCTGGACATGCTTGAACTTGCCCTGGCTTCATGCAGCACATTAACTTGGAGAATCCTAAACATGGCCATGAAGCAATCATAAAAATCATGTTCACTCACATCAGCCCTGGGGCCAGTCATATTATCTGATCAAGGCACTACCTTTCAAGTTCAGGTTTATCTAGTCATAACTAAGAACATACATTAATTATTGAGCAGATACTTAAGTGGCCCTTGCTAAGTGTCAATGGCAATGGAAGATACTAGAATTTAGGGATGATACAATTCTACTTGCTCATGGAAGCACTTGCTCTAAGTGGGAGCCCCTGCTGTAATTGTGGCATGCTGAGAGTAGATGCATATAGAAGTGCTGGTAAGATGTGAGCATGAGGGTGGATGTCTGGTAGGACAACAACACTTAGGCATCTTTCTAAGTTTTGTTCTGACTAAAGGAATGCCCCAGACCTATTTGTTAATATCTTATGTTACTGATTTGTACCTGAACAAATCTCTTTGGGTTCTAGGTTGATGAATTACTATTCCAAATTTATGTCTTTTTATATTGATGGCTAGAGTTCTGTGCTAGTCTGTTTCTTGAGTTTCGTCTCTTAGCCACATCTTTCCAACTGTCATTTTGGTTGCACACACTGCATGGACTTGCATCAGGGTTCATCTTTATTTGTTCCTCCCATCTTCCTTAGGTTCCACCCTGTACCCAACTCAGTGGCCATAGGACGAGAATTTTGCACAGTGGACAGACATTAATTCATGAGAGGCTGGTGGGTGGATGGAGGAATGGGTAACCATATTGCTCACCCTCATTCTTCCAATATCAACAGCAGTGCCTGGCTCCTAATAGGTGTTTCTAAATGGAATGAGTAGGTGGTTAGGTGACTAAGTAAGGCATTGAGTGATTAAGAGCAGAAATGATGGATGAGTAAGTAGGTGAAGAATGGATGGATACATCTATGGAAAGGATAAATTACTGACAAGGTTACTAGATAGTGAGTGGTAAATGCTGGATATGATAAGTAGATGGATGATTAAAAGGGAGTATATGGGTGGATTCCCACCTCAGCAAATAAATGAATGGGTTAATGAATGAATAGACAGGTAGGTGGGTGGATACATGGATGCCTAGCTGCCTGGACAGATCCTGGAAGATCTAAAGGCAAGTGAGTCAAATGGATGGTGGGTGATGGTAGCTAGAAGGTGGGGAGGGGCTCTGGGGGTCTGGTATCATTCCCAAGGGCTCTCCATGCAGTTAGTCACTAGGAGAAAGAGAGACATTTTCTTCAGTGCTATATTCACTGGTAAGGAAAGCTTGTTCCTATAGATACCCTTCACCCATGTATGCCAGCAACCCTAAAGAAACCCAGTGAACCACCAGGAAAAGAAGACACGAAAGTAGAAGGGGTACCAGTTGGGAAGAGGAAGAGTATCAGGGTGCAAAAGGGGTAGGGGTGAGGAAAACAGAGAGTGGTGGAGTAAATATGGTCAAAATACATTCTACACATGTATGATAAGGTCATAATGAAATCCATTATTCCATAAACTTAATACTGTTATTAAAGTATAAACAGACTAGATTGTGGGAGATACGTTGGAACTGTAGCTCTTAAGCTTGTTGGGCACCAGAGGACAGGCTGAGACTTTAGCCAAAGTAAACAGTCCTCTTGGTTGAGGTTAATGATGCTGGTGCTGACTTGAGGGAGATTAAGGGCATCGCACATAAGGCTGTGGAAAGTCTGACTGGCTGGCCAGAAGAGTGATAATGACCTGTGGTTTTCAGGCTCTGTTTATAAAATCACCAAGAGGCAATCAGTGTGTTTCTCGGGTTCCTTGAGGCTACTGTGAGGAGACTACAACCTCATCTGAGACAGCCTCATGTGGAAGGCTAACCAGCCCAGAGTTCAATTTGCCTCGAGGTTACATCCCTGCTGTAGACCAGATGGACTTGGTTATTTTTGGATTGTTTTTTCTTCCTCTCTTCTTCCCTCCCTTCCTCCCTTCCTCCCTCCCTCCCTCCCTCCTTCCCTCCTTTCCTCCTTCCCTCTTTCCCTCTCTGTCAAGTTGAGCTAGCCAGATGACTTCCTCAGTCAGGATCAGTTGTGTCTGATACATATGTGCTCTGATTAACTGAAAGGAATCTGTGACCGAGTGCCATGCACACAGGGCTCAGAACCAAACAGGTATTACTGTGTGATGACCATTGGGTTTTCCTGGGCTCTCAAATTCTGCTCTATGTCCTAAAATTAATGGAGAAATTAGAGAGAGTTTTAAAAATACATGACACCTATAGTCATTGTAAGAACTAAACTGATACTGGAAAAATTCTTTTCCTGTTTGGAACATAGTGGACATCCTATGAAAGTTAGCTTCTCTGAGTAAATTGGTTATGTTTATTTTGAGTAAGGGGACAACCAACTCACCTGGCATTTGTCTGGCCTGTTGATGGTTTTGCTCAGGAACTACAGAATATGAAGTTTCTAGTATACTCAACTATGGGAACATACAACCCAGCTCAGCCAGTGAATCCCAGCATACATGTGAGCCATCCTCCTGTGTAAGTTGGCTTCAGAAGATGGAAGAGGGGTGTCTTACTTTCTTCTCCCGCTATTGTGATAAAACACTCTGACAAACACAGCCAAATGGAGGAAGGGTTTACTCTGGCTCCTGGTTCCGGGTCCCAGTGCATCATAGTGGAGAAGCCAAGGTGGCAGGTGCTTGAAGCAGCCATTCATGACTAAGAAGGAGAGGTGGATAGACTGATGCACACTTCTGTTCAGCTTGCTTCCTCCATTTCGTACAGCCCAGCATCTCCTGCCTATAGAATGTGTCCATCACAACTAAGATGGATCTTCCCACATTGCTTCATGTAATGAAGACAACCGGGACAGCCAAGATGAGAGGCTCATGTCTAAAATGATTCTAGATCTTGTCAAGTGACACCACTACCATTACAAGAGGGACGTCCTCAGTATTAGTCACATTCGCCATGTTACTATGGTTATTAGTTTACCATTAATCCCAGCGAGATAGCTATCTATTCTCTCTCTCTCTCTCTGTCTCTCTCAGTATTTATCATTCTGACCATCTGGATACATTGGGATCAAGGTCCCTCAGCTTCCAAGGTAACGTCATCCTGGCCAAATGAGCTGTTTTCCCTCGTATTCACACACGTTGTAAATGGTTTTATTTCTATACTGTCTTTCTCTATACTGTGAACTTTTCTGCTGCTGGGTAGCTGTAATACCCAGTGGACAGTCCAAAGTAATAAAATATTTATTAGAAAATGTATAATTAAACATTGGTCTTATTCAAAGTATCTGTAGAGTTTTGTTCGCCACAAAACATCTGTCTGTTAGTACAACATCTGGGAGGGGGGTTAGTGAAAGGTGTTTGAATGCAATCAACAGAACATGGCTCTCAGAACTTATGCTTAAAAGTGGAATGTGTCACAGGGTGGTGGGACCACAGGGAATGGTTGGGACATGGTGTGAGCCAGGAACCTACAACCAGCCTCTTGGCACATGGCACTCATTACCTTCCTGGTGGGTGGTTACACTGTTAAAATCTAAAGTGTGTTTGTCTAAGTTCTTGAAGGGCTCTTAGGAAGCAGATTCTGAGCAAAGATGTTCCCAGTGCCCAGAAAGAAAAGAGAATGTGGAGACATTGCCACCTCACCCTTAAGTGATGAGCTCCTAGATCATTATTCCAAAGCCTTAAAAAGCATCTACTTCAGTGTCTTCACTGTTTCCAAATTAACCTCTCAAAAGTGCCTGCAAGGCTGCAGAACACAGTCAAGATGCTCCTGGCTCAAACACAAGATGCTATACGTGGAAAATCTTGGTCTCTGCGGGAATCCTGTTACAATCCATGAGCACTAGAACATCTATTATGGGTACTCTAAGGACAAAGCTTCAGACTTTGCCCTGGCTTTTGTCAGCTTAAGACTCTTAAGGTAGTTTACACAAAGATTTGTGTGTCTGAATTTTTCCCTGGCAGGTTCTCATTATAGCCTAGATAACACAAACCCTAAATATTTGTGGTTTAGGAACAGTGAGGCATTTTTGAGTTGTCTGACATCTTCTACTCACGTAGGTTACCACTTAGGATCAATACACAGCGTAGAGACAAAGGGAGAGAGAAGAATGCTGGGAAATTTTTCTATGTTTCCTGCATGTCTAGATTTAATGTCTTTCTCCAACTCCTTTCTTCTGCTTGCCTTTCTGTCTGTCTCTATCTCTCTTTGTATGTCCTGGTCTGCCTCTGTCATTCCCTGTTTCTCTATCTCTTCATCTTTGTCTCTGAGTCATCCTTCTAACTCTGTCTTTCTCTGTATGCCTCTCTCTTTTTCTCTCTGTCTCTCTCTATTTTACACACACACACACACACACACACACACACACACACACACACTCCACAGCATTTTGCCCACCACCAGCCTCTGTTCAAAGCCATGGAAAGGAAAATACTGACATCTCATATCAGAGCCTAGTCACCTAACAAAGTTGTCATCCAAAGCACCATCTCTCTAGGTCATGGGTCATACCCTTTAGACCCTTTGCCTCCTTGACAGCCTGCTTTCAGGTCTTCCCAGTTCAGCAGTGGGGCTAAGCCATGTTGGGTAAACACAAGACTGTTTACATAAAAACTAGAGATTCCCTTTAAGCACTCTGCCTGAGCCTTTACTAAGTCATATTTACATTATTATTGTTTATGCTCCAAGAAGCTGGCAGAGGAACAGCCCCTCTGCAGTTTATGTGGTTTTGTGATTCACACTTGAGGAGGCAGCTATTCCACACAGGGAGGATGTACAGTCAGAGACACACAAAACAGATTAGAGTTCCCTGGCTTGTGGGATCCACCTCCTTAACTCCACCATGCAGCCCAGGATCTGGAGATTTCTGAGTCAGTTTTCAAATTCCCAGACTTACTTCTCAGTTTTGAGTTTCCAAACTGTAGCTGAAAGTTTTCCTGTGTCCCACCCAGTCCTGCAGCCACTCAGACCCAAATAAACACACAGAGGCTTATATCAATTATGAAATGCATGGTCATGGCCTATGGCTCAAGCTTCTTGCTAGTAGCACTTATAACTAAATCAAGCCCATTTCTATTAATCTATATGTCACCACATGTTCCATGGCTTCACCTCTGTGCCATTATATGCTGTTCCCTGGATGGCAGGATGGCATCTCCTCTGCCTCTGCCTTTCTTCTTCCTGTCTCTCCCCTGGATTTCCCATTTGCCTCTAAGCTGCCTTGCCGTAGGCCAAACAGCTTTATTTATCAACCAATCAGAGCAACACATATTCATAGCATACAGAAAGAAATCCCACAGCACTTCCTCTTTTCTTTCTAATAAAAAAGGAAGGTTTTAACTTTAACATAGTAAAATTACATATAATAGAATAGTTATCAAGCAAAAATTACAGTTATAATATCTAGTCTAAAGAAAATAGTCTATCTATCCTATATTTGTGAGTCTAAAATTTCATATCTAATTTATCTTTTATCATGACTAAGGGAAACTATAATTATAACTATCTAGTCTTCAACTACATCAAAGACCCGAGAAGGATATAATATTACCTAAGTAAACAAGAAATGCATTGTAAGCAACTTCCAAAATCTAGAATGACAGAGACAGCTGGCTGCCTGGACAGTCATCCAAAGTTCCTCTGTAATGTTGGGGCATCCACCTTCAGCCTACAGGTCTAGAGTCTCTCAGTTACTTCTCTGTGTTCTGTAGAATGTCTGGCAGATTTTTTTCTGTGAAGCAAGAACCTGAAGAACCATTTTTCCCCATTTTGGCAAATTCAGTGGTCATTTTCCTATGGGTCCTGCATGTCCAGTTTATACAGCATATTATCAGCAGTCCAGGGAAGAGCAGCCTCTTGCCCAAATGGCTATTATTGCCAAGAAGAAGATAAACTCCATCTAGAGTGTCTTCAATGCCCATCTTCCTCTTTGAAGTAAATCAGTACTGCCAGAAGCAGATGTGTCTCACTGTCCAGAAAGTCTAAGTTTTTAAAACATTTTAAATGCCATATTCTGTAGGTTTTTGAAGTATTTTAAGACTACTTATCTATCTGAAATATATCTATATGTACCTAGGAAACTTAACTAATATGACTATAAGTTTGATTATCATAGATGACTAATAATCTGTATTTCTTAATTATACATTACAATTTTAAATGAGCTGCACAAACATAATACCTTAAACAAGAGTAGAAATATACATACAGTATAACAAAATTAACTTTAAATTTGTATCAATAAACTAAAATCCATAGCATTGTAAAACATTTTAAACAAGTTGCTGCTCTTTAAAAGTAGATTCAATAATCTACCATTTCATCCTATCATATCTATATCACCAAATTGACCCACAATAACAACCCCCCACCCCCTTGCACTTGATGCTTGATACTGGCTGTGTTTGGGGGAAACTGAGACAGGGTTTTATTCCCTCGCTATAACTTCAGGGTGGACTTGGCTATCACAGCAGTGCCCTAGATCATGCCCACAGTGGCCTGCCCTCGCAGTCCTGATGTCAGCTGCCACATCAGCAACTGGCTTGTGCACATGGCACCCATCCAGAAGTGTCCCAGGCTTAGATGGCATTTGTGGGGAAATGGGGCAATCCCATCTCTGGGGCTAGGCCAGAATGTCCCTAGCCTTACCACTTGGTGAACCATCACCACAAGCCATGTTCCAGGTATGCTCAGCTCATAAACTGGTAGACATAAAAATATTTTTATCATATGTACTTGCTAGTCATATATCAACTTGACACATAAACTAGAGTTATCTGAAAGGAGGGAACCTCAGTTGAAAAAATACCTCTACATGATCTGGCTATAAGGCATTTTCTTAATTAGTGATTGATGGGGGTAGGGCCCAGCTCATTGTGAGTAGTGCCATCCCTGGACTGATAGTCCCGGGTTCTATAAGAATTCATGCAAAGCAAGCTATGAAGAGCAAGCCAGTAAGCAGCACCCCTCCATAGCCTCTGCATCAGCTTCTGCCTCTAGGTTCTTACCCTGTTTGGGTTCCTGTCCTGACTTTCTTCAACGATGAACAGTGATATGGAAGTATAAGCTAAATAAACTCTGTCCTTTGCAACTTGCTTTTTAGCCATGGTACTTTATCACAGCAATGGAAACCCTGACTAGAACATTATATAAAGGCAGCATCAGGAAGAGCTAGGGGCATTAGAAATGGATGGGAAGTCAGGGAGGAGCTTAGAGGGCAGAGAGATGTTTGCATGTGTTGCTAGGCCCTTTGATATGGCATGCTGGGTATTAAAGGATCCTCATGTAATGGACACACTAGAGGAGTTCAAAAACCAGAAAGAAAGGGCTCACACTCCATTAGTGTGATTGTCCACTTAGGGATTCCTGGTCCTTTGAGACTTTACATAACCATCTTTTACCAATTTTCCATGTATCCATGCCTTAGGCACTTGATACTCTACCCCTTTCAACCTCTAATAAAGTATCTAGTTATATACAGTAACTCGGGAACTAGTGTTTGGGCACAGTGTCTTTCTCAAATTCTGTTCTTGGACAACCAGATCTCAGTTCTTTTTTTTTTTTTTTAAGTTTTATTTATTTATTATGTAAACAGTGTTCTGTCTGCACATATCTCTGCAGGCCAGAAGAGGGTGCCAGATCTCATTACAGATGGTTGTGAGCCACCATGTGGTTGCTGGGAATTGAACTCAGGACCTTTGGAAGAGCAAGCAGTGCTCTTAACCTCTGAGCCATCTCTCCAGCCCCAGATCTCAGTTCTGAAGCCTACCTACTCATTCATATTCCTTTCTTTAATAAATATCTGTGAGTACCTACTATGTGCCAGGCTCTTTGACCAGTGCTGGGCATATTGTAGTGATGAATAAAATACATGAGCACTTATTATTGACCTTGACACATGAGCTAGGTGATTATATGATAATTATTTAAATAATGTATGTATAAATTATTGAAATCACTATGAAGGAAAAGTGTAAGATTTTATGAGACTATAAACAAGAGTGTCTGAGAATTTAGGATGAGGGCTCTCAGAACAAGGTGACAGTTGAGTTGAAGAATAAGAAGAAATACAGAATGGGCTGCAAGGTAGACCAAGAGCCTTGTAGTAAGTTCTGGATATCTTCTGCTATTTAACAGATCATCCCCAAAACCAGCTGTTTGAAGTGAGTTGATGATGGCTCTACTCAATTCTGAGATGGACTAGACTTGACTGGATCAATTTTGTTTGTACTTTTGGTCCATTTTTTGACTGAGTACAAGATTTTTTTTAATTGACTGGATGAGATAAGCAGGACGGCTCCTTTTCATAGCTGGAAGCCTATATGGCAGAGGGCTCAGCTGGGCCTGAAGAGGCAATGCCTGTATTTGGCTCCATCCTGATGTCTGAGCTTCTCAGAGCATCCAGGAGATGGTCACTCATGGAACATCAAGAGGCTGAAGTGGCAGTTGTAGGTCTTTTAAGGGCCTCACCTCATTAATCTCAGAATGATGCTTCTTCTCCATTCTATTGGTCAAAAGGGTGGCTGTGCCATGCTAACAAACACTGCTTGAATCACTTCCACTCAGGTTTAAGATTGTAAATATTATGAACAGTGTTTTTAATGCATATACAACATTTTTGCTCTTATGTAAACATAAGGATTTAATTACAGAAAGCAAGGACTTTTAATATTTTCCTGCAGTCATTCTTCTCTCTCTCTCTCTCTCTCTCTCTGTGTGTGTGTGTGTGTGTGTGTGATTGGTATATCTTTGGGTTGGATTGTGTTAGATGTTTGATTTTTTAAAAATAGGCTATTTGTTTTACTGGCATTTGTTTCATTAAAAAAAACCTTCACAAGAATTTTGGCTTGGGATTAGCATAAAATTTCTAGCAATTTCTGAAATGTTCCTAAACATACTTTTGTGTTTTTCTACTACATATTTATTCAAAGAGGTGTTATCAACTTTGACAATTATAAAATCAACACACTGAACAACCTTAATAAATGTTGATGATGCCCTGTACCCTACAGTATCAAATATTCAGCCAAGACTTCCTTCTTTCTGCCCCTTTAGTGGTGCTAGGAACACAACTCACAGCAGTGCACTTCCTAGGCAAGTGCTCTCACCATTGAACAAAACTTCCAGCTAGGATCCAGTTCTTCATGGAAAAACAAACAAAAAAATCACATTCATCATTAAAATGTACATTTTTTATCCTTAGTAAGTCTAAAATCATGTATAGACCAAAGAATTGTCTCAGAATAAATTAGTGTCAGTAAATTTTCAGTTTGTTTATCTACTGTGTGCCCCCAATTGGCCTATTTCATGGATACAAAAGCCCCATGGATTTGTGCTACTTTCTCATTTAAAAAATAACCAAAACAACAACAAAAGCCATACACCTTTTAGTGATGGACTGCTTAGGGCAGAATAGGGATAGTTCCCCTTTTCCATATAGAATGCCATTTCATTTCTTTCTTAACAATATCTCTGTGAGGCTGACATCTGTGTTAGCCTACTTTCCATCATTACAATGAGATACCTGAGGCAGTTAGCTTATATTTTAAAAAGATTTATATTGGTTCATGGTTCTGGAAGGTCCAATTCATGATCAATGACCTCATTGCTTTGGCTCCCTAGTAAGAGCACTGCATCATAGCAGGAGGCAGGAAGGATCCAGCCACATACGTGAGGTAAGGATCAAGGAGAGTCAAGATGAAATCAGGGTGCCATGATCCTCTCTTTCAGAGCTAATCCTTCAGCCAGTGAATGAAGAACCCCTGCCACTAAAGGTCCAATCATCTTCTGATAGTTCCACCATGGGAACCAAACCTTTAGTACATTGGCTTTCAAGGGACATTTACTATGAAAGTATTAATCTCTCTCTCTCTCTCTCTCTCTCTCTCTCTCTCTCTCTCTCTCTCTCTCTCTCTCTCAGTGCACGCATGCACACACGTGTGTGTGTGTGTGTGTGTGTGTGTGTGTGTCCCTCAGTCTCCATCTTATATTTTAAGACAGAGTCTCTCACTGAAGCTACAGCTCACAGATTTTGCTGGTACTCTCCGGAGACGCTCCTGTCTCCGACTTCTCAGCACTCAGATCACACACACACACACACACACACACACACACACACACACACACACACTGCCGCCTGGCACTGCTCTGCCTGGCTTCTAGTTGAATGCTGGGAATCTGGACACCTCATGCTTTCAGAGCAAGCACTTAAGCAACTGAATTATTTCCCTCGTCTTTTTAGTTTTATTTTGTACTTGGTATAAATGGTGATGCCTGGAGAATAGGAATTCTCTTGAGTTCTCCATTCTAATACTAGTAGATGCTGGCAGGCTTCTGATTCAGACTTGCTCTACCTCAGACCCTTAAGCAATAGCCTAAGATGAAAAGAGAGAGAAATCAGGGGAGACCAAGCTTTCACACTGAAACTCAGAATGCTTTTTTCCTCATGGCATTGTGTCAGCTTGCTGAACCCTGAGGTTAACTGAGTTGGCCCCAAAGGACAAGAGGTCAGATCTGATGATAAAGCAAAATCTGACTCCTGCCACAATTACAGAATAATAACCACTAGTTATGAATCATGAAAAGGATCAGCAGTAAGCCAGTGGATTGAGAAAATATCTGGTGGAGTCAGAATTGGGGACACTTTGGCCCAGTCCCAGGCAGACCCTCAGAACATGTTACTGGTGTCATAAGTCTGGGGCCGGATAGGGAGTTGCTGAGGCTGGGCAGATCACCAGTGACTAGACTGGTTTAACTTGGAAGGGAAAAAACATTTCCCTTCTGAGAGCAGTGAATGCAAACCTCTCAGTATGGCTTCTGAAGATCTTCTGGGATGGGGACAAGGGAAGGATTGACACAAAACCGACACCCTTCTTTCAACTCAGCACTCTGCCCTTGGTGAGCATCCACGTGCCTGGGTGTCCCTTGGGTCTCCAGGTGCTCTCACTTCCCATTGTTCAGCCCCAGGGTGTCTCTGTGCTAACCCACATGAACTGTTCTCTTTCCGTCCTGTTTCCAGTCAGCAAGGACTGTTCCCTCGCTATCTTGTTCTGTGTTATGATCTGGTTTTCTTCTTTGCTTCTGCTCCAGAAGGGGGAAAACAAATACATATTTAAGGAGGTGGCTCAACAACTCTCGCTAAGTCAGAACATCTGTGTCGGTAGAAGCTTCAGATTTTTGTCTGGGAAGTGGAATTTCTCCGTATTTTCTCCATTCTTCGGAAAACCTAGGGAACAATAACAAAAACAAAAACCTCAAAATAAAAGAAAACAACACTTAAAAAAAGAATGGGAAGTGAAAGAAATTAAGATGCCTAACCGATATTTCAGAAAAAAAATGTGAATAATTTGGCATTTCTCAGAAGAATGTACAAATAGAGAGAGATCTCAAGTTACCCAGGAGTCTGCATTGGTCCTGGAAAGGCAACAGTACAAGTCACTCATTCCTTTCCTAATGACATGAGCCTATTCCCTCTAAGGTCAGCTTCTTATATAAAAGCCAGTAGGTAGATTGGAAGCACAGAGGAGAAACAGTGGCTAGGAAAGGAGATTCAGTCAGCCAGTGGGACCCACTGGTGAAAACAGTGGCTTGCTCAGTGACCATTTTGAACCACCCTGTCCACCAAGGTCACTATGACTGCCACTGATGGAGCACCTCTCAGAGACAGCTCAGAGCTTTCCATTTTGTTTCAGCTGATTCATCCTGTGGGTGGTACATAGGTTAATTAAAAATGGTCCCTGTTAGACCAGGATGTTGATGGGTTTCTGTGGTTGGTGAAACTCCAGTGACCACACTAGTCTCAATGACAGGAACACCAAGCCCAGACAGGAGTCTGGAGCGAAACAGGTGAGATATAAATGAAGAGGATAGTGATTCTCAAGTATGCCCCCTGGAGCCTCAAATGTTCCACACTCACATGCTCCAGCTGGACCATCTCTCCCTCTGGTGAAAGCATGCATAGGCTCTTATTTATTGAAAGATTTCTGTTGTTTAGACAGAGAAGAGTTTCATACCTTCCAGCTCGACACTTCCTGAGCTCTAGTTGCACAGACTTTACCCAGGAGCCATGAAAATGTAGAATCTGACTCAGGAATCTTCCTTCCTTTCTCCCTTTCTCCCTTTCTTCCTTTCTTCCTTTCTTCCTTCCTTCCTTCCTCCCTCCCTCCCTCCCTCCCTCCCTCCCTCCCTCCCTCCCTTCCTTTCTCTCTTTCTTTCCTTTCAGACACAGTCTTACATATGCCAGGCTGGCCTTGAACTCACTATGTAGTCAAGAATGACCTCTGACTGATCATGCCTCCATTTCCAGGGTGCTGAGACGCCAGGCATTTGTCTGGTTTATTTGGTACTAGGGATGGAATCCAGGGCTTTGTGCATACCAAACAAACACTCTACAAACTGAGCTCCACCCCAGCTCCAAGAATCTGAAGTCGTTAAAAACAACAGCAGCAGCAGCAGCAGCAGCAGCAGCAGCAGCAGCAGTTTTATCAGTTCTTTGAGCCGTCCATGCAATACATTTTGAGCGTATTAGAGGACCTGCCATTCTAATGCACCTGTGTAACTAAGTTATAGACAGCCCTAGAACTTGACTATGTGTTATATGATGACTTATTTGTGGAGGCTTGGTGTTGCAGTCCAGTGGTACTAGGCATAAACTTTTTTTTTTTTAATTTGAAGTTTTCCTCAGGACTAGGGATTCAATATGAGGGGAGTGGACCTAATACAGCAGCCCTCGGTGTGGCCTCTCTCCCTCTTACTCTCCCCAAAGTGGGTGTCCAGAACACAGAACAACCCTGTTGGAGTGTTGAAATAGGAGGCAGTGTCTGAAGCTGGCTCAGCCCCAACAGCAGAGGGGCCTGTCTGGGATCCCCAACAAGAACAATGACTGTGCCACAGGAAGAACAATGCCAAGGTGAAAGTTCTAATGTGTGCCAGGCTCAGTAGACTTCCTCCCAGCTCCTGCTCCAGCGGGAAGGGTAGAGAATTTACATGATGACCTTTCAGTTGGATTTTCTTTTAGAGTAATATAGCTATCACCACAGAAAAAAGGCCCGATGAGGGAGTGGCCTGGGAGCAGTCACATGACTTGGTTACTCAATAGAGTAGGCCTCATTTCATGATCATGACAGAAGGACGTTTTGGTTTCATTACTGGTCTTTATCTAGTCACCATTTCAATGAGCATTAGCAATTTCAGATCCAGTGTGACTCAGAGATTGATGGTCCACAGGGCGCTTTCTGGGCCTCCTGGGCCATGAGCAATGGAGCAGCCTGAGATACACTCTTTCCATCGTAACGTTAGAAATCAAACTTAAAAGTGACGTACCATGGGGGAAAGGAGAGAGGAGCCAGAAGGGAGAGAAAATAAAGATACAGAAAACAGCTCAGGCAGAAGGGGAAGGGTGGGCAAACAAGAAAGGCCAGAGAGTTTTCTGTCAGGTGTCAAGTCCTGCTTTCTGCTCTCCTGCAGGACTTGGTGTTGCTGAGTCATGTGATCACCATCTTCGAAGGTGAACTTCAGTTACTAAAAATGTCAGAGAGAAATAGTCACAAAAGCTTTGTGAGCACTTAGGGAGGTACTCTACAGGAGGATGCCTCTCAGATGAAAGAGAACTGTTTAGGGGTGTGTGTGTGTGTGTGTGTGTGTGTGTGTGTGTGTGTGTGTGCACGCACATATGGAGGTCAGAGGACAACTTGTAGGAATCACTTCTTTCCTTCCTCAATGTGGGTCCTGGGGATTGAACTCAGGTCATCAGGCTTGCCTGCAAGTGCCTATAACTGCCATCTCACCATCCTAAGGTTCTTTATTTCTCTCATTAACTTCAAAATGATGTTTTAAAGTCTTGGTAAGGGGTTGTGCTATGATACCCATTTCATAGAACAGAACTCGGCACTTTAGGAGTTATAGCAATATCAGCAACAATTTCAGCCTTCACAGAGCTCAAGAGTCATTGGAATCCTGCCACTCATAGTGTGGTCTACAGATCATCCTCTTGGGGTATTTTTTTTATAACTATTCTGGAGTCTCATCCCAGACCACTCAAATTAAAATGCTCTTTTGAAGCTGCCCCCTCCCTGGCCATTGGTAGGCACATTCTGAACTCAAGAAGGACATGAGGCAGAAAAGCAAGGTGAGATGGGAGGTGAAACTTGAGGGGTGGTGGCCAGGGTTGGGGCCAAGTGGGGTGTGAGGAAACAGCCATCTGGACCTGTGCAGGGATGACACAATGACAGAGAGAGACTGGAAGCTGAGCCAAGCTTCATGGGTGCTTCTACATGCCTTCTTCCACCTGCAGTGGGACCTAGCCAGCTTCAGTCCCCTCATTTGTGGTAAGTGACAACAACAGCAGCTTGTCTTTCCCAAGGTGGACATGAAGATTAAGAATCAGAATTCCTCAAATATTTGGTACAGTCTTGGTGCCCACCAATGTTGGATATTGGAGTTTTTCTTTTTCAAAAAGTTACTTGTGTGTGTGCTGGTGTGTGGCCGTGTGTGTGTGTGTGTGTGTGTGTGTGTGTGTGTGTGTGTGCTAGTGTGTGCCTGTGTATGTGTACCCTCATGAGGAAGCCAGAGGAGATCTAACCTGAGTGTTGATCCTTAGGCTCTGTCCTTCCTTGGTGTTTTTTTTTTTTCTTTTTCTTCTTTTTTTCTTTTGTTTTGGCAATGTCTCTTACCTGGGGCTCTCTGATTCAGTTAGACTGGATGGCCAGCTAGTCTTAGTGATCCTCCTGCCTCTGCCTTCCCAGCATTAGGACCACATGTTCTCATCACTATGAGCTCTTTAAAGTGGGTGCTGGGAATCAAGCTTAAATCCTCTTGCTTGTCCAACCAACACCTTCCCTACTGAGCCATCTTCCTGGCCCTGTTGTGCTGTTTCTGTAATGTAGCTGCTCTGAGGAGTTCCTGTGGGGACACACTGCCCTTCAGAGCTGTTCAACAGGACAACAAATTAGACCATGGTAGGGACAAACAGCAAACGCCCAGTGAAGTACTTTGCAAGTTAACTGTTATTATTTTAATTGTACATGTTTATGGGGCATGGCATGGTGATTGGATACATGCACACACTCTGATCAAATCAGGGTAATTAGAACTTATTATTTGAATTTAGAGATTCCTTCTGTCCGATTATCTTCAAAACTCAGCTTAAGCACCACTTCCTTTTAAAACCATCCACTTATTTATTTTTATCTCTTTATTAGTAGAAAGGCTACATTACCTCTAATTATATATTATTCACAGATAATATCAGTAATAATCATATCCAATGTTCTTTAAACATCTATTCACGTAACATTCCAGGTAACATACAAACCCTCTTCCAAACAATGTCTCAATTTAATTATTTCAAACTCTCCAGGACAGTGGTTCTCAACCTGTGGGTCATGACCCCTTTGGGCAGTCAAATGACCCTTTCAGAGGGGTCACCTAAGACCATTGGAAAACATAGACACTTGCATTACTATTCACAACATAGCAAAATTACAGTTATGAAGTAGCAATGAAAATAATTTTACGGTTGGGGGTCTCCAGGACATGAGGAACTGTATTAAAGAGTTGCAGCATTAGGAATGTTGAGAACCACTGCTCTAGCAGATTTTTGCTCACTGTTTTCATGTATAGGGAAATTGAGACCTGATAGACAAGAAATCTGGCTGTCAATGACGTCATATGTTGGAACACTGTAGGATGTGGTAGGACTATGGGAGGGAGTTATGTGACACACTGTCCCTCACCCATTCCTTCTAGCTCTGGCTCCCAAGACCATCCCTGAGGCCCTAATTTTATCTCTAGGATGGTCAGAATCACAGTGATAGTCCCCAGGATTTCTATCCCTTGGTTATTTAATGGAACCAAATATAATACTACTTTAAGGGACACTGTAGATGCTAGTAAGGCCCCAGGCCAGGTCTTCTTAACTTGTGTGTATGTGTGATAACTCAGGGGGAGAGGGCTGACCAACCAGGTGACCCTTTAAAAGCAGAGAGTTTCACCTGCTGGCAGCTAACTCAGAGCACAGAGACCAAAGGGGCCGTCACTGACTTCGGAGATGGGAAAGGCCATCTGCAAGGACAAAGGGCTTCCTGAAGCTGAGAGTGACCCCCACTGACATCCAGAAAAAGTGCTGGCACTTCACTTAGGTTGTATGGCATGTTATAGGAATAGGAGTTACAGAACAGCAAGGAGCCTGATTCAGCCTATACTTGAATGAACTTCGAAGATTTTTTTTCCAAACCTCTGACATAAGAAACCCGCTGCAGGGGCTGAAAAGATGGCTGGGAAAAAGATGACCACAGGGGCTGGGGGGGGGCTGCAGGGGTGGAGGGGGTGGAAGGGGTAGAGGGCCTGGAGGGGCTGAAGGGGCTGGAAAGATGACCACAGGGCTGGAGGGGCTGGGGAGATGACCACAGGGGCTGGAGGGGCTGGGGAGGTGACCACAGGGGCTGGAGGGGATGGAAAGATGACCACAGGAGCTGGAGGGGATGAAGGGGCTGGGGAGATGACCACAGGGCCTGGAGGGGCTGGGGAGGTGACCACAGGGGCTGGAGGGGCTGGGGAGATGACCACAGGAGCTGGAGGGGATGAAGGGGCTGGGGAGGTGACCACAGGGCCTGGAGGGGCTGGGGAGGTGACCACAGGGGCTGGAGGGGCTGGAGGGGCTGGGGAGATGACCACAGGGGCTGGAAGGGCTGGAGGGGCTGGGGAGATGACCACAGGAGCTGGAGGGGATGAAGGGGCTGGGGAGGTGACCACAGGGCCTGGAGGGGCTGGGGAGATGACCACAGGGGCTGGAGGGGCTGGGGAGATGACCACAGGGGCTGGAGGGGCTGGAGGGGCTGGGGAGACGGTTGACAAGATGGTTGGAGAGATAGCTGAGATGGCTCAGTGGTTAAGAGTGCCAACAGCTCTATCAAAGGCCCACAGAATTCGGGCCCCAGGAGGCTCACACATGCCTGTAACTTCAGTTCCAAGGAATCTGACATCCCTCTCTAATTGTTGTGGGCACCTGCACATGCACATGTACACACACACACACATACACACACACACACACACACACACACACACACACACACACACACAAATTTTAAAAATAATGCTATAAAATCCTATCTTAAAACTCCTTGACTTTGATCCTTCAGTTCCCTGAGCACACCCTCCTGGCTTTCTGCCCCATGGGGCTGTGACACAGTAACTGTGTGTCCTTTCAAGCCACTGCCTTTGGGGTTGTTCATTGCATGCCAATAACAGATGAATACAGTCTCCATTCAGAAACACATTCCAGTACAGTTCTACTTTAAATGTGCTTCTCTACATCTTCTTTTGGGAATTGAAAGACACTGTTTCACATTTCTTTTGAACAGGCAAACATGAGAGGTGCTCATGACTTCCAGAATGGAAGACTTATCAGGTGGCCCTTTCTGCTTTCAACATAGGGCATGGCTCCATGCTTCCTAGATTCAAAGTCCAATCTCTCTGGACCTCGATGTCTTCATCCATAAAACTGGGATAATAACAGGGTTGTTGGGAGGATGAAATGATACAATACTCATAAAGCAGTTGCTTCATTGCCCAGCACATGGAGTCAGTGTAATCTGGCCATGATCTTTACCTGAGTAGTTTAATGAATGAATGAATGAATTCCAGGAAGGAGATAAGAAGCTGTTACCCTGAGCACACCTCCTGAGTTTTGAAACCCCTGCCACGTTTGGCTCCAGGTCAGGTCATCACACACTCCTGGATCTGGGAACATAGTCACTGACTCTGAGGGAAGGCCCCAGGATATAGCATCACATCTTAAACTGCTGAAAAAATGGAGAAAGCCACCGGGCTCAACTGGGGATGTTCCTGCACACACTGGAACCAACAACAACTAGGTCATGCAAACTGTTGACTCAGACTGGGTATCTTTCCCTGAGGGTCCCCTGAATAAAGGACTGTTGACACTGTCAAAACTCTTGAGCCAGCAGTGCTAGGTGCATAGAGACAGGCTTGGACAACTGTTTCCTTCACAACTAGGTTACATGCCTTGCAGGGAATCTACAGAGAGGTGCTTTAAAAATAATCTCTTGTTTCCATTGATTTTCATTGGGTTTCTTGGTTTTAATTTTAAGTATTCTATTTACACTCTGACAATTTCATACATGTACACACCAACCACTTCTGTCTTTAACCCCAACCTCCCATTTGACCAACACACCTGAAAACATACCCCTCCTACCATCACGTCCTGGTTTCTATTTTGCTTGTTTGTTTTGTTTCGTTTTTTAAATCACCAAGTCCAGTTGGTGCTGCCTGCTGAAAACCTGACTGTTGACTGATCTTCTGGTTGGCTGGAGCTTGTGGAGGTCGTCTACAGATGACCACAGCTGCCATGAGTTCATGAGTATAATTGCCACTTCCTGTCCAGGAGAGAACATTTCACATCTCCCCTCCACATTCTCCTGCTCTGACACAGGGTCCTCCCACTCTCTCCGTGTCCCTAAGCCTTGGGGAGTTGATGTAGATGTCCAGTTTAAGGGCTAAGCCCCCAAGAGTCCCTTACTTGAGTACTTTAGTTACGAGTCTCTCCAGAAACTGCTGCCCACTGCTGGGGGAAGCCTCTCTGGCCAACATTAAAAACAACAATGAAACCCACTTATCTTAGGACAATATGATTATAATGTGTTTAGGGCCTGTTATCTCTTTAATTAAATTATATCTTGATTCTTCAGATAAGAATGCATGTTAAGTCAACCAACCAATCAAACCAACAATAGTTTTGCCACTGAAAAAAACAGAGATCCAGAGTATTGCTTTGTGGTAGAATGTTTGCCTAGCATACAAGGCCCTGGGTTCAATTCTCCACACCTCAGTTAAATTTACATTATAAATTTATTTAAATTATATTTTCATTTGACTTAGGGTAACTTCCTCTATCACTCTCTATGTTTTGTTTTATTGATATTGTAGATAGGGCCTTTTCACTTAACCTGGAGCTAGCTATTCCCAGAGCACTAGCAGGACAGAAAGGTCTGGGGACACAGCTGTTTCCACCCCCCATCACTGGGGTCACAGGCACTTGCCACCACACCCAGCTTTAGTGTGAGTGCTGGGGCCTTGGAGTCAGCTCTTTATGCCCATATAGCAACTACACTGCCCACCAAACCAGCCCCCCAGCCCTGAACTCTATTTTTTAAAAAGAACTATGTAAACAGACCTTGGCACACAATACATCTGGCATTTTATATTAGAACTGGGTGCTTGCCCTTTGATAGGAAAACAGGGAGGATCTTCACACCCCAGCCAGACTCTCTTTGAACCTGACAACCAATACAGGCAACCAAGCTCTATTCACTATACTATTCTGTAACTATACACTCTTTGCAAAGCTGACATGTATGTGTGGGTTTCTACTTTAGTCTCCACCATTTCCTTAAGTTCTAGCAAGCTAGACTCATGAAGGGCTAGTGGGGACGAAGAAACGGAAATATTTGAAAATAACTGGTCAATGCAATGATCTGTTTTGGTTGAGGGGGTAAGAAACAAGGAATTCGAAGTGCTGCCTGAACTTGGATCAGGCAAGCACTCCGGGCCTGGTGTGTGGAGGAAGGCACGAAGCTGAGCGGGCCGGGGAACAATGGGCCATCAGAGATCTGATGTTATGTAACTGGGTGGTTTGAATTCACAAGTGTCAAGGCAACAAGTAGAGAAGAAAGTCTGTCCTCCTACTCCATGATGGGAGGGAGCAGGGTCTGTCTATCACAATGATGCCAACAGCTGCCATTTAGGAAAGAGAGGCTGGCTCCTTTCTTTTTGGCACCTAGAAGGGCCTCAGGGACTAGAGTTTTTTTTTTTTAATTTTAAGCACATAGGAGTTTTGCCTGCACAGGCCAAAAAGAGGTTTCAGATCCCCTGGGACTAGCATTACATGTGACTGTGAGCTGCCATGTGTGCTAAAAATTGTACCTGAGTCTTCTTCAAGAGTAGCTAGTGCTCTTTAAGGCTGAGCCATGTCTTCAGCCTCTAGAATTAAAAAAAAAAATAATGATTATGGCAATGAAGGACAGTGAGCACTGAGGGGCCCAGCAGTTCTTGGCCATTTGAAAATACCCTGACACTTGGTGTGTGAGCCTACTCCTCAGCCTTGTATGGTGCTGTCTTGGGTATAGTAGCCTTGTGATTCACCGGTTTCATTCACAGTCTGGCTCAGGCACATGGACATGATGGGTATCTCGAAAGGACACAGAAGTGGGATAATGGAGGAAGCTTCTGAAATAAGGGATCTGTGAGGGAAGCCTAGATAGATCAGAGGCACCATACCCAGTGCTGAAGGTCACTGTCCTTAGTAGTATCCTGCATGACCTATCCCATGATTCAAGAAGGATAAAGTCCCTGGACTGCTTCTAAGCTTCTTGTTGAGCTGCCCTGATGTGCCATCCCTGAGTGGCAGCCACACCCCGAGAACTCCTCCTGTACTCTGCACGTGCTGTTCCCTGGACCAGCCCAGTACACCTCCCCGCTCTCCATTCTTGAAGCTTCAATGCCTCAAACCAGCTACACTCTCTAACCTTAGAAAAGCATTCCTTCCTTTCCAGCCATCCCCAGTGGACGAACGCTTCCTCTTGGGCCCCTGCACTTAACTGCAAGCGCATTCCCACTGCCTCCATCACAGACAATTTCCAATTCTGACTCCCTCCCTACAGTGCTCCTTGTTGGAAAAGACAGTCCAGGTCTTCATACTTCAGTGTCTTTAATTTCATCCCCAAAGGTGGCCTTGTGCATTCCTGACGTTGAGCATCTTTCTTGTCAAGCCTAGGTGGCTGGAAGGAGGCTCTGTCCTGCAGAAAACACAAGGATGAATTCTTTCTCCTTTAGAGTTATGGCTACATTTTGTCCTCATACTTGTAACCTGGATGAGCACACGGAAGCTTGGCTGCTGCTCCAGCCATTCTATCTGCTGGGCTGCTCACAGTTCCTGTTGCCGCCATTTTCATAAGGAAGGCTATTACCAGTGGGAGGGGGCGCTGGCCAATGGTTGAAAGACTTGCTCTCTCCTGAGGTGTATAAATGGATAGAGATGGATAATGATGATGCTGAAGATGGCAGTAAAAACTCAAAAGGGTGCCCTGGAGTGCTGAATACTTCCTGTTCCTGCCTCAGAATATGTACACGTGACTGATTGTAGACAACCTCCGGAGTCTGAGTGTAAAGGAGTTCTGGATTAGCTTAACTGAAGTGGGAACACCCACCCTGGCTGTGAAGGGCAGCAGTCTAGAGACTGGACGGAATAAGAAGGAGAAGACAATCTGGACACCAACATCCATCTCTCTGCTTCTTTACTGTGACCAGCTGCCACACACAGTCCTGCTCCTGTGTCCTCCCTGCCAAGAAGGACTGGAACTTCAAACCACAGACCAAAACAAACTCTTCTTTCAGATTTTTTTTTCAGGTGCTTTGTTCCAGCACTGAGGAAGGCAACCGGTGCTCAGAGACTGGAGACGGTTGTCATTCTCATCCAGCAGAGTGACATGACTTGTCCAAGGTCACACAGCTTAGGAGAACCCACAGTGGGGCTCAAGCATCCTTATTTCAGAGCCCTTACCTGCTTCTCAACACCACTCACTGCTGCTGCAAGTGTATGCACACACTTAGGTTTCAACAGACACATGCAAATGCATACCTAGAGTTGGTGCACACTTGTGTGCATAAGGGTAGAAGTGTGCTGGGGCGTTTCTAAGGTTACCTGTGCACATATTCTAATATGTGTCTCTCTCACTTTGGGAAAAGCTTCAGGGTCTTAAGAGGGTTAATGTTAGCATGGTTAAAGATTCCCCCAGGTGGCAAGAGCTCCACCACACACCCATACTGTTTTGTTTTCCCTTCTTGTCCATTTCAAAATCAGAACAACATTAAGTTGAGTCTACATTTGGTTGGATGGAGATTCTGACTTTACCCAAAGGAGTGAGACTGAGGAGGGGTGGGGGGAGAACAGTTTATGAGGAACCAACTTTCACTAGTGAAGATTTGCTTTTCAACAACACATTTATATGTAAATATGCCCCGTTGTTTTTAATCTGCAGCTTTCGGGGCAGTCACCTCCCAGGGAGCACGTTTTATTTAGAAGGTCAGCTTCAGGGTAGCTCCATGTAGGCTGCACAAGCCCATGGCAGAGGGCAGGGCCCAGTGCCATGTATGGGTATGACTGTAGTAGCAAAGGGATGGATGTAAATCATACTGTCAAGGGCGACTCAGGTGAATCCCAGAGGAGTGACAAGAGGCATTTTGTGTTACCAGGCTGTGGGCCATGTCCCCTGAGAAAGAAATTCCCCAGGCTGGAGGTGGGACTAAATGAGTGGCTTGCTCTATCCTGTTAAAGGTGAGAATGCACTCAAGGTAGCTGACAGCCAGGAGCATCTGCTGTTCGCTGACAGTTCAAAGAGGCAAGCATGCTTTCCCTCCATCTCTGTCATGTCCCCAAGTCCCTGGTGTAGGACACAGACACCAGGATGCTTTCCATGTTTACTTTATTGTCAGAAAGTGAACTCTGTGCCCTGGGATTTGTTTTGCTTTGCTTTGTCTCTAATCTTATTTCACACTGTTTCATTGTGTTCACATTGTCAGGTTCCAGGTGGCTGGCAAAGCCCTCAACGACACCCACAAAGAGATTCCTACCATGGATCTTTATTCCTCCCACTGCCATCTCCTTGAGACAGCTTGTTTGAGACAGCTTAAAAGCTTCACGATTTTTGAAAGTCCTTATCTGTATTAAAAGTACACAACCTCCTAAGTAATCCAAAAAAGTTTTCAAATGTTTTCTGTGGGTCTGGAGCCATGAAAAGCCTTATTGTTTACCCAGGAAGACACTGGACTTGAGCTGGCAATATGCCTGAGGCCACTCAGCAAGCAAGGGAAGGAGGGCTGAGAACCCAAATGCAATGGCAAAGGACACCCAGTAAAAATTTCCAGTCCTAGACCTTGGCAGGTCTCAGGACAGCATGAAATGAACACCCATTATGGGGGACTCAATTAAGGGAAGAGAGGGCCAGAGGCAAGATATGAGTGCCAGGTATGGAAAATCAAATGACAAAGAAAGAAAATAATGATTGACGTTTCAAATTCTAAAATAATGCTTTTTTTTAATTGTAGAAAATTCGGGGATAAAGCATTCAGAATGTACACAGGAGGGATTTCTGATGTGCATGTGTCCATCCTATAGATGAACCCAGGTTCCTCCCAGTCTTTTCTTCTAATGGCCAGCTAGTATTGGTGCAGAGGTGGAAGAGAGTGTGAACCTCAATGTGTTGTGAGGTGAGAAATCATTAAATGCAATGGATACATACACAGAGGCATCCCTACCCCAGCACCTTTATGGCTATTGTAATTCAGAATCACAATCAACATGCCTTAAACCCCATAGACACTAGCCTTACGAAGTGAGTATTAAGATGCTGGTCTTATGAAGTAGGTATCAAGATGCTGGTCTTATGAAGTGGGTATCAAGATGCTGGTCTTATGAAGTGGGTATCAAGATGCTGGTCTTATGAAGTGGGTATTAAGGGCTGAATCATCCCCTACTTGAGAAAGTACACTGAGGGCTGTAGAGACGGCTCAGTGAGTAAAGGCACCTGCCACTCAACATGACACCTGAGTTCAATCTCCCGAGATAAACACAGAGAGAGAAGACAACCAACTCTTGCCAGTTTTCCTCTGATCTATGCATGAGAACCTGGGCATATAGCAACAAATAAATAACTTAAAATGTAGTACAGGAAATACATAAAATATCTTATCCCCCAGTCCCTCAAAACATGACTTTGGGACCAAAGTTACTTCATAGTAATATAGTCAAGATGGTGGTTGCTGTTCACCGATGACCTGGGACCTCATCCAAAGAAGGGCTTCAGAGAGACACTTGCAAAGGGCAGGTGATACACAGGCAGAGTAGTAACCATGCACACTGAGGTCAGCCATATGTAGCTGGGTCCCACAGAGGAGCACAGCTTGTGACCCCCACCAAGAGCTGGGAAGAGTCAAGGAAGGACTGGAGAACCTGGCCCTGCTGACACCACGGTTTGAAATCTTTGGTCTTCATAACTACAAGAAAAAGGATTTTGGTTGCTTCCAGACACCCGGTGTGCGATATTTGGTTGTAGAAACTCTAGAAAACAAAAGCGGTGATATTCTTTTTTACATATGGGTGAGCACCAAGTAGCGTTTTGGGATGATAGTCTTGTTCTGTGTGCTTTTTGGTGGAAAGAAAGGTCAGAGGATGTAGACTTAGGGGATTTGAGACTAACTGTTCTGTGTTTGCTCTACTTTTTTATCTTCCTGGACACACATGGGTAGGATGATTTCTTGGGTTCCCCTGGTATTAACTTAGTAACAATGGCCTGCAGCCAGGCTTGGTGCTTTAAAAATCCCCAATAGTGATTTCTCCTCTGCCGCAGGGACCTCAAAAGTCCTATATTCTTATGGTACAGGTACAGAGTAGAGCTCATCAGGCTTTACATGGGTGAGGAATGAATTTCACATATGCTAAGAAGTTGGGCTTCTTCTGTGGTCTATATAATCTTATCCTACCGTGACCTTCATCTGACCAGACATCTGAGACTACACACCAGTGATGCTAGAAGAAAGTTGTGAGAAGTCACACTGTGTGATGCATCCTCAAGGCCCCATCACAAGAGAATAAAAACAGCTCAAATAAAACAAAACAACCTCCATAATGCTTCTGTGGTTGTATATATGCAAATGTATGTTTGTATATGTGCAGGCAAACGTTGATGTAGTGGTGTGTTCACATGGGTGTGGATGACCAAAGACAACCTTAGGTCTCACCACTTGTTTGTCTGTTTTTGAGAAGTGTCTTTCACTGGCCTGAAGCTCACCATGTGGATGCTATGATAGCTAGCCTGTGACACACGATCTACCCATTTCTTCCTTCCCAGCACTTGGATTAATGTTGTGGGCTTCACCTTGCTTGTGCCCTGTTCATCCTATTCCTAGAGCGAGGACTAGGCACTTATAGTTTTTGATGAACCTGAAGTGATTCTGGTGGACAGCCAAATGAACAAACCATCCTATGAAGAAAATACAATCTAACACCCCAAATAACAATCTTATCCTAAATGTGTTATCAGCAGATGGGTCCCTAGGCCTCTCTAAGACTGATTTAATCTTGACAAAATGATGATGAAATAATGAACATTTCACTTTGCACAGGTGGAAACTGAATCTCATGGAGATGGTATATGTTGCCCAAACTCACATAGTTAAGAAGAGGTTAGGTTAAAAACTTGAACCTCAGTCTAAGATCCTCATTTTAGAATACAGTGTCCCTGGAGCTTAGGAGACAGCTCCATTGATAAAGTACCACACAAACATGTGTCTGCATTCAGATCCTCAACCAAGATCCCCAACACCCAGGTAAAAGTCTGGATACATCAGCAATGTACTGTAATCCCAGCTCTGTGGACTTGGAGAAAGGAGGATGTCGCTGGTCAGCCAGCCTAGCTCTAGATTCAGAGAAAGATTCTGATCTCAAAAAATATGGTGGAAAGCAATCAAAAAAGTCACTCAATGCTAATCTCTGGCCTCTACCTGTATGTGCACATGCATGCACTCACATACATGTACACACACACACACACACACACACACACACACACACACACAGAAAGGAGAGGGAGGTGGAGGAGTCAGGGAAGAGGGAGGAAGAGAGAGAGGGAGAAAGTGAGAGAATACAAGAATGGACAGATGGACAGTCCCTATTGCTCCTCAGATTGTTCTTCTGATGGCTGAGACTTAATCCTATACAGTCATTAGTTTCTATGGTCCCACCCAGCCCTGTGGTCTCATGTTTCTCTGGTCTGGCCTGACCTTGTGGTCCTGCAGCCACTTATAAAATAATCACTCAGAGGCTTAATATTCATTGCAAATTATATGGCCTATGGCTCAGGCTTCTCACTAGCTAGCTCTTATAACTTAACTCAACCCATACTATTAATCTATGTATCACCACATGTTCCGTGGCTTTACCTGTGTCCCAATACATGTTGCTCCTTGGATGGTGGTTTGGTGTCTTCCTGGACTCTCCTTTCTCCTCTTACTATCTCTCTTGGATTTTCCCGCCTAGCTCTATCCTGCCCTGCCATAGGCCAATGCAGCTTTATTTATTAGCCAATGGGAGAAATGCATATTTACAGCATACAGAAAGATATCCCTCAGCACTTCCCCTTTTCTGTCTAATCAAAAAGGAAGGTCTTAACTTTAACATAGTAAAATTACATATAATAGAATAGTTATCAAGCAAGAATTACAGTTATAATAATGCTAATCTCTGGCCTCTACCCATATGTGCACATGCATGCACTCACATACATGTACACACACACACACACACACACACACACACACACACAGAAGTCATGAGTTTCTGGGAGGCGAATGGTGTTACAATTATTTTTCAATGAGGAGCCTATGACATGGGCCATAGAGAGATGTTTGAGTCCCTTGAATCCCACATGTGCTTATCATCAATAGGAATTAGAGTAACATGGCCCTCTAGGTCAGGACCAGCTCAGTCCTCCACACATGTTCAGCATATAACTCAAAGTCCCTCAACCAGCAAAGGGACTTTGACAATTCTAAATATTCTTTGCTACCCTTGTCTACAGGCCATTTCCTCAGCTTGACTGCTCCTCTCTGCCCCTTTCCTATTCATATGTAGGAGTTCAAAGCTAAGTCTGTCCAGATAAATGGTGGATCCTGTTTCTTTATGTTTCCAAGGCTGGCATTCTTCCCAGGAATGCCCCTTTCCTTCTGTGCCCCAAAGATGAATTTGTCCAACATCACCCCATAAGAGATCAGGGCTCTGACATATTTACTAGTTAACTCCAGGGTCTAGTCTGAAGAACAGTGACTGGCACACAGCAGACCCCTGACTCAAGAAAGTGAATCAGTAATGAACTGACAGAAAGTTTGACTTTCGCGTAGTAGGCCAAGGGATTTCATGATCCAAGGAACCCTTGTTAGCTTCTGACTGTATTACATAAGGATATCGGTGAGACTTATTGGGCCATTTGCCACCAGCCTGTGGTTCTTTCTATCATGGGAAAGTCAGAAGAGCCAAGAGTCTGAGCCCCTGCTGCTGGGAACATGTCCTCTGCCCCATTAAGAGTACCCCACCCCAGTAATTACAGGGTAAATGACTTGTTAAATCCAGGGTCTTTCCAATGCATCCTTGGATGTGGAATTGATATTCCTTGGGTGGTTTATCTCACTTTGGGGTAGTACATATTTTATAGAGAAAGGAAAGCTCTCCAATTAATAGTAATTGTGATCGAAGTAGTAATGGTCGTCTCCAGCCTCATTCCACAAGAGGAGACTGGAAGGGCCATGTTAATTGCTACAAAGAGCTCTGTCTATCTGAAGCAGTATATAAATAATAAATTAGAGGAAGAGAGAACAGTGCAACTGTTATGATCTTCACAGAGGAGAGAATGGATATTTATGGAGTGCTGATTGCTAAAATTCTTCTCTGAGTAATTATTAGTAAATGTGAAATGTCTACATTTGTAAGAGAATTTTAATTAAAGGGAAGGTGACTCTCATTATGGGAAGAAATGGTGTTTGGGGATTAACAGGGAGGTAGGTTCAAGGCAAATGTGTTGGGTTTCACTGGCTTCCCTTGTTGCCACTTGGATGACAGGAGGAAACCAAACTCCTGTGGATTTAATGTCTTCTGAGTTTTAAATCAAGGGATATAAAGCAGTTATAATCATAATAAACAAGTTCTGACTGGGATCATGGAATATAGATTGAATGTTGAAAATTGATTTAGCTTAGTACTGTCCCATGGGGCTGGGCATTTATCTGCCTTTTCTTTTTAAGATTTGTTTTATTAATGTGTATGTGTATTTATTAGTGTATTTTTATTAAAGTGTATGTATATTTGTGTGTGTGTGTGTGTGTGTGTGTGTGTGTGTGTGTGTGTGTGTGTGTTCAGTTTGTGCAGGTGCTCATGGAGGCCCTAAGAAGGCATTAGATTCCCTGGAGCTGGAGTAACAGGAGGTTATGAGGCACCAGATATGAGAGATGGGAAGAGAACTCAGGTCCTCTAAAAGAGCAGCACATGTGATTAACCTCCAAACCATCTCTCCAGCCCCTTACCCACCTTTTCAAGCTTCGGTGTCATCACATATAAGATGGGTATCAGCATTTTCATGTTGGCTTTGTACGGAGTGAATGAGACCAGCTATGAAGAAAGACAAGGAGCCTTTTCTGGAGTATCACACACTTGCATAATGTCACAGCATCCATTTCTGGTCTGTTGGTTTATTTTCTTTGGCACAACTAATTTGGCATTCACTATTCAGGGTCAAACAGAGCATGGTTCTTGAGCACAAGCAACTCATCAAAAGCTGTTGAATGAGATAATCTTGATGAAGAGCCACTCTTCATTTCTGCAGGATCACACTCCCATGTATATAACATTTATATTTATTAGGAGGTGGGGACAGAGTCATTTAGGGAGTTGATACAAACCACTTGATCTTTTCCAGAACTTTCTCTACATTTTATATGGACTGACACATATTTCATGGAGCCTTGTGCTGACCATCTTCCTGTGTGGATTCATGGCCAGGAAGGCTGAACCAAGAGTTGCAGAGCCAGGAGAAAGAATGGGCAGGTAAGTGATCACCGGGGACTAGTGTGGCCCAGAGATGGTAGGCAGGGTCTCTCTTCCCTCTCAGGGAGACCAGTGAATTCCAAATTCAGCCCAAGGCTTTCCCTATCATCCACAGAGGAAGATCTCATATTCCAGATGTGTGCCTATCCACAGATGGGAGTTTTAGCTTGGCTGTCAGGAAACACTGTGCAGTCTTACCTCCTGGGTATCTCAATTACTTGTGTCTATGGACTATCAGTGTATCCCGACATTTAAGAGAGGGTGGCCTTTGGACAGGAAAAGCAGAATTAAACAGAAGAGGCAACATATCAGGAAACAGACTTAACAAAAGAAATGGATAAGTTTAAGTTAATCTAACATGCTTGCAGTGGTCCAGCGGGTCATTATGACACTAATATAAAGATGGTTCTATCATCAAAAATTTGAGTTCTTGGGATAAGGAGGGAGGTAAACATTGCAGACTAGAGCAAGGGCTAGCAACCTTTTCATAAAGACTTGAGAGTAATGTATTTGGCTCTTTAGACAGAGTATGCCTGTCGCAAGTATTCAGCTCTGCCCTCATTGCTCCAAACAGCCACAGGACATTGAAGGACAGTTATACCTGTGTTACAATTAAATCACATTTGTAAACACTGGAGCTTGAATTCCATGTGTTTTTCATATGTCACAGAATAACTGCCCCTTGTTTGTTTTCCTATTTTAAAATATTGATGTCATGATTAGTTTATGAGTTGAACAAAATGGGCATTAGCCAGCACTGGACCTGGTAAGCTATATCTTGGTAATATCTCTTTGAAACAGTCAAAGTAAGTAATTCAAATATATGAAAGAAAAGGTAGAAAAGCAGAGGCAGATTCAAGGGAGTTTTTCTTTTTCTGGTTGAAATTTAAAATATATTCCATGGTATCTTAAAATTTTTATTCATTTGTTTGTTTGATTGATTGATTGATTGATTGACTCATTCATTTGTTTTTATTACCAGGACTAACTGGCAAGTGAGGAGAGAGAACCAACACTGGATGGCCCAGGAACAGCTATGCTATAGCAAGGTTCTACTTTCTAAGATGTAAGCACTGTTTCTGCTCTAAAGCTGAGGAAGTAGGTAAAGCACACAGAAGTCAATTCCACCAGAGCCCTGGACTCCAAACCCAGATATGTAGGCTTCACTGTATTGGTTTTCTTAAGTCTTGGCTTAGCTTTGAACTCAGCACGTTACATATCATTTTATTTATAATCCCTGTGCCTCTGGAAAATCCATAGATTAAGAGGAAGATTTGGTTCTGTGTAACTGGCAAATGCCAGGGCCAGGAAGCAGCATCAGGAACTCACCAGAAAGCTATTGTTTGAGGTGATCTGGGGCTGCTGGTGTGTAGTTGTAGCTACTTGGGAGCCTGAGGCAGAAGAACCATGATTCCAAGGGCTGCTGGCTTGGAAAAAACAGAGTGTGTTTAAAGCTGGCCTGAGAAACCTCGTGAGACTTTATCTCAAGCTATAGCATCAAAAAGAGTGTCAGATATATGTGTGTGTGTGTGTGTGTGCGTGTGCATGTGCGTGTGTGTGTGTGTGTGTGTGTGTGTGAGAGAGAGAGAGAGAGAGAGAGAGAGAGAGAGAGAGAGAGAGAGAGAGAGAGAGAGAGAGATGGCTCAACAAGTAACATGTCTGTTTCCAAAACGAACACTGAATCTGCTTCCAAGGTCTCATATGGTGGAAATAGAGATGCAATTTCTGTAAGTTTTCTGTTAACCACAAAACCCATAGCACACATGTGATTGATGCCCTCACCCACATAAACAAACAAAGAAATGTAATTTTAAAATGCGTGAGAGTTGGAGACATGGCTCAGTGGTTTATGGCACTTGTTACTTTTTCAAAGGACTCAGGTTCAATTCCTGTACCTACATGGTGGCTCACTACCATCTGTAGCTCTAGATCCAGGGGAATCTGGCATTCTCTTCTGACCTCCATGGGTACCAGGCACACATATGCTGCATGTAAACACATACAGGCAAAACATTCATACAAATGAATGTATCTGTACATAAATAAATACTCATTTAAAAAAAAAAAAAAGAAAGTGCAATTCATAATATAGGTGCAAAACCTGATTCAATTCTTAAAAGGTGGGGGGTGGCAGTGTCAGGATATAGTTGGATTAATATATGATGTTTGAGTCTCAGTACCACAAAAAAGAAAGAAAATTATTGTCTCAATTATCCAGTTACTTTCTCATCTGAATAATTTTAACTTGCAAGTCTATATAAATGTAAGAAATGCCTTAGCACAAAATTAACACTAGCCAGCCAGCATACTTGAACATCTCCTCCTGGACAGGGACTGTGCAAAGGGCCACACAGAAGTAATTCCTATTACTACCCCAATTCTGTATGATATTCAGAACCAAGGATCAGAAGTGGAGTGACTTTGAACTGTGGAGGTGGCTTTAATCTATTTATTGCTACTCCTCTCTCTCTCTCTCTCTCTCTCTCTCTCTCTCTCTCTCTCTCTCTCTCTCTCACAGACACACACACACACACACACACACACACACACACACACACCACTTTCATAAGGAAGGATGTGTGTATAAGAATGTCTGTGTTCTGCACATTTAGAATAGAACAATGCCTGGTGCAGAAGGAGAGACTTAAAATAATTGTTAAATAACTGGATGGACAGACAGATGTAAGTGAGCGTCTACTTTCTGGTATGCAAGCCAGATAGTACAGAATGGGTACAGCCAAGTGTCCATATCTCATTGAATAATGAGATAAGAAACTTAAGAAACCATCCTAAGAAACTTAAAAGTGTGAAGAATCACCCTCAGTCAGAAAGGACTGGGCAAGGAGGATGAGCACTTTGGCATATGCAGACAGCATGTTGAAATAGAACTGCTTTGAAAAGCCAGAGTTTTGGCTTACAGACACATCCTCTCTGGAAAAACAAGTGCTCCTGTCTGTGGTCAAGATGTGATCATTGTATTGTCGAGACCACATCATGTTTTCTTAATGTAGTTTAAGCATGACAGCTTATAAGAAGAGATTCATAATGCATTAGCTGCCTTTAGGATTTGCACAGGGCAGCAGAGGGGGATTGCTGGCCTGCTGGGGGAGCAAGACAGAAAAGCAGTCTACAGACAGTCATACCTGGATGTGTCTATATTCAGAAAGGGAAGAGGAGAAATAGGAAAGTAGGAGAAAGAAAAAAGGGTGAAAAGGGAAAAACAAAGAGAGAATGAGAGACAGGAGGAAGGACAGAGGAGGAGGAAGAAAGGGAGGAAATGGGAGAGGATTGTCTGTCGATTCAGGCTGGCGGACAGGTGCATCAGTAAGTGTCGTGGTCGCCTGAGACTTGGCAGCAGCCTCTGATTCTTCCATCACTGCTTTTTGACAAGGGAGATATATTCTTCAGAGGTTTGTTGAAAACTTAGCTGGAAGTTGGAGCTGCTGAAAACTTGCAGAGGAAGCTTGGTGAGCTGCTCTCAGGGGATAAGGTGGCTGTCACAAGTAAGAGCCGTGTACTTGGTCAGATCACAGATCAGAGCTGCCTGCAAGTTACCAGAGCCATCTTTGTTGCAAAGATACCCTTTGTGGTTCCCTGTGGTCCCAGGGGAGTCTACAGCTGCAACAGGAAGACTGTCATAGTGGGGATGAGAGCCTAATGCTGATGGGCCTTTGAGCCAGAGTCTTCATTTAAAGGGCTTAACCAATTTGTGATAAAAGCCATGCTAATCATTCAGCTGATGTGTAAAGCACACATTATCACAAGGACATGCGCATTAACACACTCATACATGTAAATTTTCAAATGTGCATAATGCCATTTGCACAATACACTAGTATGTACAGACTCACACAGATAGTCCATGCTCACTTATACATGTATTTTCACATCATCCACATACATAACATGCGGTCCCATGTATAAATTCCCACATGGGTATACTCATAAATACACAAGCAAAAACTCACATATGAATATTTTCACCACACACCTACACTCACACATATTTTCCAGGACATACACGTGCAAACTATGTACATTTATAATTAGTATGCTTATCATATGTGGTATAAACACAGACATACAGTCATCCACACACATGTTCATGATCACACACATTCACGCAGACATACACAGACACTCAGCCACAGACACATGTGAACAAACTCCAGTGAATGCCTCTGAACAGGCCAATCCTGCACCTCAGAACTTAGTTTCCAGCAGCATAAAGAACTCACAGGACATGCCCAGAAGCAAACCTGCCTGCTTCCTGCTTCCTACAGAAAATCTCTGCTGGGCTAACGTGGCCCTGCTATGTCAGATATGTGCCTTGTACAGCCAGTTACTTCCTGCCCCAAACAAAGCAGCAACAGACAAAACAAAACAAAAACCTTGAAGAACATGTCAGGTAATGCTTGGAGAAACTGGCAAGAGCTGGGGGAAGGGCCTTGTTTCTGGTCAATAGCATGGCCGTTTGTGTGGCTGCTGTTCTTCCCCCCGCCTGCGTATTATTCAAATCCATACATTGTGTTTGCCTTTTGTGTCCAGCTTCCAACAAGTCTCCCTTTGTCTCCATCACAAAGGCCAATAAACTCTGCATGGAAAGTAAGGTTCAGGGGCTGCTGGACATTATGACTAATGGCCAGGCAGTTTATATCCTTGAGACCGTGAACTGATATTGGGAGACAATGGCAGAGAGAGAGTCCATTGAGTACAGAGAGCCCCCTGGTAACCCCACGGGGGCTGAGATGGGCAACAAAGGGGCTATTGAGAACGGTCGCCCTGGCTGAAAACTGTGAGAGGGGGAGCGGGTGGCATGACCACATGGCTAGCCTCCAATGTGGCTTTTGTTTTCTGGACAGTGAAAACTGGCACACAGAGGAGTCAGTTGTGTTTATCTTTTTAGGGGGATTATAGGTATGGTTGACAAGCTGAAATGATATATTCATGATGTGCGATGTGATGATTGAATGATAGCACATGCACACACACACTGTCATCAACCACATTTAGCATTTGTATATGCCTGTGGGGTAAAGGTGACAGCACTTAAAATCTGCCCTCTTCTCAAATTCCAAGCCACACAACACAGTATTACTGATTATAGTCACCATGCTCCACATTAATCCTAGAAGCTGGACGTTGAGGGTCCATGGAGATGCAGAGAAGCCCTTGACAGGCTCACCCTAACTCTTGAGTGTGAACCTAGGCCTGCTTTGCCATGGCCTTAGGTAATGGTAATGATCTCTAAAGGTACATGACAGTGACCTGATTGGGGACCGTTTCATAAAAAACCATCACTTTCATCTGGATTCTGTCTGCTTTACCTCAGGGACGCCTGTCCACCTGGGGTGAGAATGGTTTGGGGCTTGCACAAATCCCCAATGCAAAAATCCCAGGATAGGGTGATCACTCTTCCAGAGAGATGCCAGGAGGAGCAACCAATGGGGATAGAGAAGATCCTGTGTTTTCTCCCTTTCTTTCTCTCATCTGTCTTCTTCATTTAATAAAACATGTAAATATTACAATGACTTCCTTCCCATAAAACAATCATTAAATGTCTACCTTTAGCGTGTAGTCTTCAATTGTGTCGAATTAAGAATGTCCTAGATTTTTAAATATAAACCAAATGTTGGATTATATCCATGTCAATTGTATTTCTCCATGAAGATGGGCCTCCAACAGAAGTCCATGAATGTGCCTTCATTTCTGCATGCACTCTCTCACTTCATTTTTTCCTGTCCATAATTACGCATTGTCATCTTCTCTGTCCCCTGACATACTCCTGCTCAGTGTCTGATGAATGGATGGTTCCATTAATATGTTAGAAAAGGGTCTTGATTTTGATGTTCCTTTACACTGGGGCTATAAAAAAATTCATGACACTGTTTCTAAACTGGGACATGGTATTTAGGGTACTCCGACGCCATGCACTTGGGCCATGGTCTCTCATATTTGGCTCCAGAATAAACCATCTCGTGAGGACTATACTTTGTGCTGGTAGCCTCTTCACCCACTTTCCCATTCTAGAGATAGGTTCATGAAATAATAAACTCTCCTCACTTTGCTCCATTACAATTGGCATGTCTGTAATCTGTCATGTGACACATTCTTATGCATGCCAGGGTAAATAGAAGGTTTTAAAAAAACACAAATATAAGTGCCCCAAACTCAAGTGTGACCACTCATGGACCCAGAGCCCTTGACAGGTGCTTTAAGGAATCATCTAGCTGATAATCCAATTTTCAAAAGTTAATTACACAGAATAATCTGTCTAATAGGCATGCATGCTGCATGGGTCTCTCTTGTCATTTAAAAATTTCATCGTGCATATCTCTCCTGGATTAGTGCAGTTTGTTACTGGTCCCTAGGGTCCCTGAGTCTTGATCACTTGTCATCCCCATCCCTGTTTCCACACTTTAGCCAAATGAATCTTCTAATATGTGAACCAGACTGTTTACCTTGCTTCCTTTTCCAGCCTCTCCTACACGGCATGGCACCTCCTTGTCTGTTCTTGCTTCTCCCTAGCCCTGTCTTCCATGAGCCTGACACAGTGACGTCATTTCTGTTCAGGCTTCCCCCTGACACTTGAACTATTTCTATCTTGTAGAACATATCAGGTCCTCAAACTCTGACCAAAGACGAAGAAGCTCCCATTTGGAGACCTCAGCCTTCCTGCAGCCTCCTCTTCACCTGCCTGATTCTCACTCAACCGCAGGCCTTTGTTTTTGTCTTTCCCCAGGAGATAAGACTACCATCCCTTCCCTTAGAAGCTACAAGTACTGTGACTTTTCCAGTTGATGTGACAAAGATGTTAAATTACTAACTTGCATCCTTTTTCACCTGGGAACACAGCCAGGCTTGAACTCCCCGGTTCAATCTAGCAGACTGACAAAATGGTAAGCAGCAGAAATGCAGAAGAAACACAATGTCAACTCTGCCATCATTGCCTTCAATTCTGGAAGGGACACAGTCCAACAGCAAGGAATGAAACGAAACAAACTCAGGCAGTAACATACGCTACAAGGAAACAGAATAATGGGCTATCAGTCAACAAGGGGGCAGAGAGGCTGGGGAAGACCTTGGATTAGTGGCCAGGAAACCATTTCTGGAAAGGTGACAAGTGTTCTGAGAGTTGAATGATGGAGAAGGAACATCTGTGTGTATCTCCAGGGTAACGTGTTCTCTGCTATGGCTATTAATACCAATATGTGTGGATGTTTGCAGTACAGGTTCTGAGTTCATTTTCACAGACATTCCAATTTGGGGACAGGAGAGATGATGGCTCAGTGGGTTAAGAACACTTGCTGCTCTTGCAGAGGTCATGAATTTGGTTCTTGGCACCCATGTATGGCAGCACCAAACCATATCATGCCAGCTCCTGGGGATTCAAGACCCTCTTTTGGACTCTATGAGTATCAATACTCATACATGTACAAACTCACAAACAGAAATAAATAAACTCACAATTAAAAATAAAATAAATCATGTTTCCTTTTAGTTCTGGCATGAACCTAAGTATTTTTTCTCTGCTCCTCTGGGCTTCATTGCCGCTTCTCTGAAGCACTCCTTCCTGCCCTTTCAGCCATTCAGCCCTTTGTGGTCCATACTGCTGGCCTCCATGCTAGATTGACTCAAATGGCATGGCCCCTTTTCAGTTTCTTCTCTAATCTCCTTGTCCAAGCAGCTGCTAAGATTTACAGCTTGTCTGTCCTAGAGTTTTCTTTTAACTCTAATCAAACTTTCCTCAAGGTTCAAGGTAATAATACTACTAATAAATCTGATCAAATAAAATCTGGGAAAAACCCTGATTTCAGTGGTTTAAATGAATATCAGGCCTTTTATATTTAATTCTTCATTTGACTTTAATGTATGGTTAAAATTTATGATGAATTGATACAACGGATCGCCTTTACCAACAGAAGCAAGTCTAGAAGTGAGGGACTAGCCAGCTAGCTACAGTCAGTCATTTGGTCAAACTGAGGAATATGAGTCTTATTCTGACTTCTGTAGGCAGCCACAGGACTGGTCTCAGGTAATAGGATATGGGTCACACTTTTGAAATAGTCTGTCTTTGTGAAGAGTAGGGACCAAGTAAAAGAGTAATTATTGTGGACTGAAAGAGAGAATGGAATGAATGGTGAAGAAGGACTTGGAGAAAGTTAGATTCCAGATAAAGCCTAGGCAGGGAGTCGTGGCTAAGTTTTAAAAGGAGAAATGTCAGAGTGACTTTCAGGATTGGGGGTCTGAACAGCAGGGTGGATAGTATTTCCATTTCTACAGAAAGAATAAACAAGACAAGGAGACCATTGGCCTTGGAGGAGCACATTAACATTGAAATTCCTAACAACCAATCACAGGAAAAAGTCAAGAGCTTTGTTAGAGTGTTCAAGCTCAAAGAAAAGATTGTGTTGGAGATGTAAAGTGGGATGGAGGTGGGTGTCTAGCTGCATTTTAACAGTGGGAAGAGCTGGTGAACGAAGTGAGCCGTCCTCTAAGGCAAATGAAGATTGACTACTGAATAAAAATAAGAGTCATCAGGTTTGGCAAGATGTAGGTCTTTAGTGACCTTAAGAAAAACTGTTTAGGTAACATGCAGAAAATGGATTCTGAGGAAGATGACTGTGGGTGGGGGGAGCTTGAATACTAAAAGGGACAGTAGCAGAGAACGCTGGGTGGGTCATCACATGTTAAGGGAAGTCATGGATGAATGAATGGACCTGGGCATGGTGGACGGAAGAGTGAACCAACTATTCAGGCCTTTGTTCCTAAGACTATGCTAGCTAGCTGCTTGATGGTATGCCCACTGTCAGAGGAATCCTTTAGCCTGTGGGATCCTCATGGTGAACTGATTGTCACTGGCTTATCAGAGAGGTGGCTCAGATCGCAATGTCCTCATGGAAACATAGCCATAAATTTTCCTTTCAGGAATGGGGATGTTTCCAGGTGTTTCCTGGATGTGCCAGGTGGACTGATGAAACAGCTTCCCAGGAAGGCTTGGTACTTTCCTCATCCAGCAAGCAAGGTCCTGTGAAACATTGCAGCATGGTTCAGGTCTGATGCCCCCATCTCACATCTATCATTGGGTATTGTGGTTCCTCCAGATAGCTTTTAGGGGAAAAAAAAAACAACAGACTGGGTTTTCCAACATGCCTGCTTTCATATTTTCCATATTTTCATATTCTCTCTCTCTCTCTCTCTCTCTCTCTCTCTCTCTCTCTCTCTCTCTCGTATGTGTGTGTATGTATGTATGTATGTATGCGTGTGTGTGAAAGAGAGAGAGACAGAGAGAGACAGAGAGAGAGAGAGAGAGAGAGAGAGAGAGAGAGAGAGAGAGAGAGAGAGAGAGAGAGAGATCGATCATTGTTGAGTATCATTCCTCATGATACCATCCACTTTTTTTCTTTTGAGACAGGGTCTATCATTGGTCTAGAACTTGGCCAACTTCAGCTGGTATGTCTGTCTTTTCACTGCCGGGATTACAAGTGCGTGGCATCATGTCTGTTTCTGTTGTTGTTTTATGGGGGTTCTGATCATTGAACTTGGGTCTTCATGCTCATGCCATGAGCACCTTACCAACTGAGTTATCTCTGTGGATGCTGTGTTTACTTTCCAATATCCTCAGTATTCCTTCCATCCTTATGACTTTCCTTTTCCTAAAAAGATAATTTAAAAGAAAACAAATTCAAGAAATCAAAACATATGTAACAACAACCCAAAATCTTCTGTTTTTGTCTCTTGAAGAAGCCAAAAACCAACACCACTAAATCACGTGCCATGTTCTATGATCTGTTATTTCAACGAGCTTCTGAGTTCCTCGTCTCTCTCTGTGCCTAATAGTGTTCTTTGAAGTCAACTTCATCAATAAACCACCCTGCCCTGGAAGAGTTTCCAGGCTCCAAATAATGAATAATAATTAGGGATATTAAAAAAGTGATATTTTGCTGCAATTTGGAAATTAATATAGGAATTTGGGGAGCCTCCAATTTTATCCAATAAGTGGTTTCTTCAATATAGTTCTCCTGCTAATCTGCACAAAGGCACTGAAGGCTGGCAGGCTTGCTGAACCTTCCTTGCCAGTTTATTGATTTTGATAGAAAAGAATCTTATGACATTCTAACAAAGTGTGACCGTTCGTGAATAAAATTCCTGTTTGGCTTCACCTATTATACATAATTACCACGTGGAAATCATTGCTGGAGTTCTTTGGACTTCTCATCACCTAGGCCAAGCTGTCAAAAATATTTTCTGAGAAATCTGATGAGAATTTTAAAAATGTGTATCTTGAAAGAAGGAAAGGGGAAAGGGTTGTGAAATACCATCCTCTGGACATGTCACAGCTGTTGCATACAATGACCTCCAGCAGCTGTGGTCATCTGCTCAGTATCAAGCCATTTAACCACACCAGCATGAATGGAGGAGAGACTCCTGAGGTCCCACTCATAGTTCAACAGCTATTAGTAGTTGATGTCTGTTGAAAAGGGACAGTCACTTTTCTTTGGGGGTACCGTCATTGGTAGGCTGCTCATGCCCCAGTGGGTGATCCCATGGCTGTGTGAATATGGGTAGGACTAATTGTATTTAGAAGGTAAAAAAAAATACAAAAGAAGAAAAGGACATGAAGTTGGGAGGGAAAAGTGATGGGGTTCTGGAGGAGGGGAGCTGGAAGGAGACTGAGGAGTATATACAATCAAGATGCATTTTATATGTGAAGTCTTCAAAGAATAAATAACAGATATCAAATAGAAAGGAAATTTAGAAAAGAAGTAACAGAATGCATTTCCTTTTACTACACAGAAGTTGGTGATAGTATATGATGACATATGATACATACATATGTATATACATATATATGCTTATATGTTTTGGAAGAATAAACAATGATGTAATATTTGATATAATATGGCATACCATTAAAAGAGAGCATCAAATTTATGCATCTATTTTTCTTAAAATAATTAGAAACAAAATTAACATTATCTAAAAGTTCCCCCTCTTCTCTTCCTATTTTCCCACCACCAGTAAGCCATTTCTTTTTCAAATTTTTACATGTATAAATTTTTATGTCTATGAGTGTTTTGACTGCTTGTATGCATGTGTACCTTGTGCATGTAGTACCAGAGGCCAGAAGAATGCAACAGATCCCTTGGAACTGAAGTCAAAGACAGGTGTGAAACATTACATGGGTTCTGGGGACATGCCCCAACTCTGCAAGATCAGCAAGTGCTATTAACCACTGTACCATCTCTCCATCCCTGCTACCTCTCTTCCTGTAGGTTGTTTCTCTTGGGTGTTACATTTCCTGGCTATCGCTGAATGAATACCAGCACACACCCTCTGTCAGGGCCAAGTGCTTTAGGAAGAATTGGGGATACAATCAGACTAAGACCTCATGGCCTTTCTGTCATTGAGCCAAATGTCATTCTGGGTAACGTCCTCAAGTAATTTTGACCAATTTTCATCCTATCATCAATGTACAAATCTTTGTATGCATTGGCTTGGCAAGGTCAGTCATACAACAATATTCTGAGGACTTCTGTGGGTCCCAAGGAGGCAGAGATGAACAGGAAATCTTCCCACTTCTTGGAACTCTCAAATTAGACTCCAGAATAATTGAATAATTGAGAGGGAATGTTCAAAAAACTATAAATAGGTCCTTGACTTCTGCTTTTCATTTCTTCACTTCATAACATGAATTTGATTACATTGGATCACATCCGACAAACTCATAGGGTATTTTTTCACTTTGGTCTAGAGTTTTTCTCCCTGATACAGTCACATAATGCTTCTTAATCGGCTTGACTCTACAATCAATGGTGTGAAACCGCAGGTCCATATGCATGTCAGGCATTTTATGAAGAAGATCAGAGCTGATTGCTTGCTCATTGAAGGTTTCTTTCTCTTCTACTTGTCTTGCCAACTTATATATCCACAAAGGTGATAGGACTGACTTTCATGTGATAGGCAGATCTCATGCAATGTTTAGTGTTATTCGGGGAGTCCTTTCTCCTAGAGAAAGAAACATCTGCCAATATCCCAAATGCTTTAGAGCTCTTTACTTTTGTGTCCAGGACCCTGGTAAACTCTTATGGAGTCCTGGTATCAACTTCTACTCTTTTTTGTTTGTTTGTTTGTTTGTTTGTTTCAAGGCAAGGCCTCACTATGTAACTCTGACTGTCCTGAAGTTCACCATGTAAACCAGGCTGCTGGTCTCAAATTAACAGAGATCTGCCTGCCTCCCGAGTGCTGGGATTAAAGCTGTGTGCCCCAACAACTGGCACCCAATTTCTATTATTAAATTGAACATTTTCAAGTCTTTATCTAGTTTCATCCTTGACCTGCTGTGTACATTGGATTATAAGATACACATAACACTAGCAACTCCATGCGGACATTCTGCTACTATTGAACAGTCCTAGAAGGCCGATAGTCCGGTCAACTGGAAATCTGTTTTCTGGCCAAGGGGATATATAGCATGATACCTGAATTGTGTGTTATAGTGTGAGGCTATAAGTATCTATTTATTCATACATTTACTGAATGATTATATCACAGAGATCTCTCAGACATGCACCCTTTAAACATCCCATTGTTCAACTGAACCCGACTCTGACTACTCTTGGTAGGTGGACCCAGGCATCAGTAATCTTTGACACTCTCAACTCAGTCCATGTCAATTGTCACCATCATTACTACCTATTTCCAAAATTCTACTGTTGGGTAATTAGCCATTTTTGTGTCTTTGTCTGGCATGGATGCTCCTGGCTACAGCATTTAAGTTCTTGCATCTCAGGAAATTCCTGTTGCAGTCATGATAAAACCCACTCATCCAGACATGTAAGCTCAAAAACATCTGAGCTAGCCTGAAGTCTTCCCCCACATCTACTTTTTACATTTAACAAGTTATATAACACAAGCCATTCTAAGTTAGAAAAAAACAAAAAAACAAAAAAAAACCCAACAACTCAGGTTAGCTTTAATAGATCTGTTTTAACTATGACCCCCAATGGCTATCCCATAATTGCCTACTGTACTAGTTCCACTCTGTTGCTGTGACAAATGCTGTGATCAAAAGCAACTTAGTAGAGTGTGGTGGTATTGTGTTCCTCAAAATATCGTGCACCCTAATAAACTTATCTGGGGTCAGAGAACAGAACAGCCACTAGATACAGAGGCCAGAAAATGGTGGCACTCACGCATTTAATCCTAGCATTCCAGAGACAGAAACCCGTCTGGATCTCTGTGAGTTCAAAGCCACACTGGAAACAGCCAGGCATGGTGACACACGCCTTTAATCCCAGGGAGTGATGGCAGAAAGCAGAAAGGTATATAAGGTGTGAAGACCAGAAACTAGAAGCTTTTGGCTGGTTAAGCTTCAGGCTTTCAAGAAGCAGTTCAGCTGAGAGCCATTTGGATGAGGACCCAGAAGCTTCCAGTCTAAGGAAACAGGATCAGCTGAGGAACTGGCAAGATGAGGTAGCTGTGGCTTATTCTGCTTCTCTGATCTTCCAGCATTCACCCCAATAACTGGCCTCAGGTTTGATTTTATTAATAAGAACTTTTAAGATTCCTGCTACAGCCGGGCGGTGGTGGCGCACGCCTTTAATCCCAGCACTCGGGAGGCAGAGCCAGGCGGATCTCTGTGAGTTCGAGGCCAGCCTGGGCTACCAAGTGAGTTCCAGGAAAGGCGCAAAGCTACACAGAGAAACCCTGTCTCGAAAAACCAAAAAAAAAAAAAAAAAAAAAGATTCCTGCTACAGTAGAGGGAAGTGTTAATTTCATTTTGTACTTTCAGGTCAGAGTTCAATATTGAAGGAAGTCAGGATAAGAACCTAAGGTAGAACTTGAAGCAGAAACCATGGAGGAATATGGCTTGAAGATCATTCACTAGATCTCTCTGGTTCATATACTCAGCTAGCTTTATTGCACAGCCCAGAACAGTCATTCTCAACCTGTGGATCGTGACCCTTTGTCAAACCTCTATCTCCAAAAATATTCAGGATTCTTAACAGTAGCAAAATTACAGTTATAAAGCAGAAACAAAAATAATTTCATGGTTAGGTGTCACCACAACATGAAGAACTACTGAATTAAAGGGTCTCAACTTTAGGGAAGTTGAGAGCCACTGGCTAGAACCACATGCCCAAGTTTGGTGACTACAGTAGACTAGATATCCCTATATCAACTAATAGTCAAGACAACCCCACAGAGACATACTCACAGACCTACTTGATAAACACAATTACTCAGTTGAGACTTTTTTTTTAATCAGGTGACTGTAGACTTTAAGTTGAGAGTTAATACTAACTAGGACACCTACAATTGAACCATTGTAGGACCCTTGAGCATGAATCACACACACTCACTACTGCTCCTCTGACCCTCCTGCTTTCTAATGAGACAGGTTAGGGGAGGGCCTGTGTGCCCACACTTCTAACTGCTCATGCTTTAGGGCTCTGAAACTTGGGGTTCAAAACTTAGTGGCAGGGATTTTTTTCTTTTCTTATCTTTTCTTTTTTTTTTTTTTTTTTTTTTTCATTCAGGTCCATTGGGGAGATGGAGCCTGCTGGAGATTCCAGAAGCATGTAGGTCACGCAGCAATGACACATTCCTGACCAGGTCCCTTTGTGGATGACAGAGTTCTACATCAGCAGGAATGCCCTGGCACCAGACGAGCGCTTTGTCCAGTGACCGGCTCAGCTGTGAGCTCTTTGTATCCCATCCTAACTCCCATCCACAACAATCAGTCATAATGAAAAAACGCAGACTCAGTTACTTTAGACAGATGATTCGGGTTGGGATGCCCCTGGCTTGTGATTTGAGCGGTGGTGCTGTGGCATCATCCATCATGCTTAAGATCTCAGCATGTACTGAACTCTCCACCAGCCCAAGCAGAGTTATGCCCCTAAACAACTGGGAAATCTCCCCTCTTCAATCTTCACCTGGTCTTAATCTGACTGTTAGTATATTCATAGAGCCTGTATCCATCCTGGGTTGTCCTCACCCATTTGTTCCTTGGCTGTGGTTTCATATGAGAAGTATTTATTATGCCTACTATGGTCCAGCTTCCATCACATCTAAAGAAGTTCCCCGATGTCTTCAATTTGAGCAAAAGCTCTTGTAATTCTAACAATTCACATAATTCGGTCTCTCCCCTATAGGAGACAGAATCCTCATTCATATATAGCTCAAGGATAAATAACTTACAAAATTCTTGTATCCCCCACCAGCCTTCATGTTCTTAAGATACGGACACAAGTTGCCATGTGGATGGGCCTCTCACAACACGTTAGTATCACTGCTCCAGTGAAACTGCTGTGGATTCACTGCAGCTGCTGCCATGTAACAGACTGTCCCAACACACCTCAGCTTAAAACCATACACACTGTGAGCTCATGTCTGCCTTGAGATAGGAATTGGGGTACAGCTTCACTGGGTCCTCTGTTTTGTGGGTTTCTCTTTTTACAAGATTACAGCTAATTGAGGGTGGGCAGTGCCATCTGAAGTCTCAACTAGGGAAGCATTTCACTGGAAGCTTCTCCAAGGATTGTTAGCTACATCCAGTTCCTCAAAGGCTTTTGGCCCACGGACCCCTGTTCTTTGCCTGGTGGACAGAAGGGCACTCTCTGTTCTTTGTCCTAGGAGCTGCTTCCACATGGCTGCTCGCTTTATCTATGAGTGTGAGGCAAAAAGGCAGCAAGAAAGGGTCTGTTAGCTGGATGGAAGCCAGACTCATTTAAGTCTCCCCACAGGAGTAAGAGCCCACCACCTTTGCCTTATCTTGTTTGTTTGAAGCAAACCATAAAGCCAAGCCATACTCCAAGGAAGAGAGATATGAATGCTGGGGTCAGAAGTCACTTGGGGCCATCTGAGAAGTACACTACCACACCCTCGGATTAGCCATGACCCTGTCTTACATGCTTGCATAAGACCATGTTATCAGCAGGGATAAAACCTCTGATAATTGATTTTATGTGCCAATTTGACTGGATCTCAGTACCAAAGTGTTTGTGCAAATACCCTCCTAAATTTAACTTGGAGGTATTTTTTTAAGTGAGACTGAATTGAAGTTGGTAGACTTTGTGCAAAGCACATTGTCTTCTCTGAGATGAGTCTCATGTAATCAGTTGAAGAACTTAAGAAAGACTCACGTTCCCCAGGCAGAAACAATTCCTTCCCAAGGCTGGACTATGACTTGACCTGAGGTATTAATTCTTCCTTGTGTCTCCAGCATGGTAACCTGTTCTGCAGATTTCAGACTGGCTGGCCCACACTATTATGTGAGATGATCCTCTAAAATCTATTTTTCTCTCTTCCCTGTTGTTTCTATTTCTCTCAAGCACCAGGTGTTTCCTGGCTATAATTGACACTCTCCCATCATCTTCTGACATCCTTTGGCCAGGAGGAAACCTGCTTCCAGTTACCATGTCCTCACACCTTCGCACAGCCTTCTTCAACCTCCTTTTCCTTTCTCCCCATATCTCTTACGTACCTCGATCAAAGCAGGGCACTGTCCTTATTGAAGCATTTAGTATTTGTGGCAGTATTTGTCTTTACCCCAAGCCTCTATTCTCTGTGAACCTGGTACCATGTTAGTCTTGTTTGATGGCAATTCCCTCTGACACTAAAAGTGTACTGTATGAACATGGGCAGATATTATGTGTCCATGGGAGTGTAACACCATTCACTAAATATTTGAAATGCTATTGGTTGACATCTACATTCTACCAGTTAGTTCACTGTAAGTAATGCTTCATGTAACTTAGTCACATACATAGGTATAGGATTGAATCTCCTACAACTTTGGAAGAAATGAAGTGAATGAGCCTAGACTCCAGACACTTGGTTTTCCCATGTAAATACTGTAGTATTCTGTGAAAACACAGGCATTCTATCTCTTCTATGAGATGTCAACACATACCATTCTTTTCTCTTTTAAAAGCCAGTCTTGGTGAGGGGAGTTGCTTTAAAAAATGATTTTAAAGTTTCCTTTCTAGGAGAGAAACATAGAAGTCCAGTTGTCATTGACTTGAAGATGGGATTTTGGCCAGAACTGCTTCACTGATGAGTCCTGATGAGTCAATACACGACTGCTAGGTGATTCAGCACATCAGTCATAGAGGACACTAGCATCGTACTTTTCAAGAGAAACCTGTCTTTACTTCCATTTTCTCCGACTTTTTTCTGTAGCACAGGCTGAAATGAGTGATAGAATCAGAAAACAAATATTCCAAAACCAAGAAATATTTATCCTCCACTATATGTTAATATTGATGTGTTAAATTTATAACATCTAGGATCAGTGAAGGAGTTGGGGCAAGAGCAAAGTCTCTAGAATTAGAAATGACACAGAAAATAGAGTAGGATTAATAATGTCTTATTTGGTGTGATAAAATCACTTGCTGACCACTTTCCAAGATCTATCTCTACTGATAACTTACCAGAATTCATATTTATTAGAGGTTTACCTAGACCATCCCTGACTTTGAAGACTAATCATTTGGGGCCATGTTGCTCCAAAGATGAAGTACTTATAAGTACCATTTGAGCACATAGGGAGTTGATAGTGACAACATCTTGTACTCAGGCCCAGTATTGCAAAATGTTCTGTGGAGGGAGGGTAATTTCTGGGCTGCTGTCCTGCGCTGAGAATGTGTAGGTACTGCACATCCAAAGATTTAAAAGGTGACCTCTTAGCTTGGGGGTGGTAGTGTCACATGATCTAAGTAGATGATCGTATCATATGGAAGGCAGATCTACAGCAGAGCAAATGAAAACAGTTAACACGTGGTCTAACCAAACATCTGTTTGTGGCCTGAGAACATCTCTGAGGCAGGTGTCTAGTCAGGGAGGCTCTACCTAGAACCTTTCACAACAGCTGTTTTAATGCCCTGTGGGGCATCCCTTGAGGTACATAGAGGAGGGTACTTCCTATGCCTGGATATCACACAGACAAAGTTTAAAGGGGATCAAAGATAATCAGTGGATATTTGATATTTGAGATGTGAGTTTCTCAAACACAGTGAAGCCAAGTTGAGATATGTGAGTGTAGCACAGATGATACACAACATGGACTTTCTGATATTTTGTTAAACTAGCTCAAGATAGGCCAAATCAATACTAATATCAACACTAAGGATGCCCTCACTTTCTTGAGAACTGTAGTTGGCTAGTCATTTTATGGCTGTGTTACTGATCTGAACCAGTGTGATACCATTCAAATATTCTTCTCATTTTGAAGGCAAAGCAAACTAGCTCTCAGAAAAGACCAGAAACATTACAAGGACTAAACATCTCATGTGTTTAGTGGTAAAGCAGTGATTCAACCAATTATGTTTGACATCAAAGATCAGGTTCAAGAATACCATTGAGCCATGGAATATTCTAGAAACAATGTGGTTTTTTTTAATGATCTTCAATACAAATTCTTAAGTGTCATTTCTGTCAGAAACTTAATAGCTCTCTGTTTGCTTATTTCAAGAATTGGATGGTCACCATTTCTCAAGATAGCCCAGTTTACCGTGAATTTGGGGTGGGGGCAATGCAAAGTATATACAACATACACACATATGACATTTAAAAAAATCTATCACCTATCAGTCTGCCTGTCCTCTATCTATCTCTCTATATACATAGATTTACATTATCTCTATCTATATATCTGTCATCTGTATATCACATTTTATGTATCATCTCTCTCTGTACCTCTCTATATATCTATCTATGAGCTATCTATCCATCTATCAGCTATCTATTATCATTCATTTATTGTAATTAAGATAGCTATTTGTAAATGGATTGTATGTATTTTCTACAGAACCCATATCAGAAACATCTATGGAGAATTTTTTCTTTCTTTCTTTCCAAAGTATATGTCTTTATACCTTTATGAGTCTAGATAAATCATTCTGTGAAAATATTCCTGAAAGGATTTTGACATCTATTCCTTATCAAGAGCTTCTTTATAATGGCAAGTTGGCAACTTATGCCCAGCAGTCAATGTTTTTTCATCTCTGTTTTTGTAAATAAAGTTTTATTGGCATACAGCCATGCCTACCTATTTATATATTATCTATGGTTTTTTTGAAACTACAATGGGCAGAGTTGAGTAGTCCTGACAGACACTGTCTGGCCCACAAAACCAAAAGTACTTACTCCTTGGACCTTTTGAGAATGTGTTTGTTGCCCTTTTCCTAGAATATAAATGCTCATAAACAAACCCAGGGAGATTATGCTGAAAAGTGTCACCAGAAAAAAAACCACTGATAAAATCTGGGTTTGATCTGTGCATTTGTACAGCAGATGAGGTTCTAAGACAGGGAGGGACACATCTTGCCCATTGAATAAGAATGTTCTGATAAAACTTTATTTACAAACGCAAAGAAGTATTGGCATTGACACAAGCCAAGAAGACAAGGACAGTGCAGAGGAAGTGTCTAGGGTGCATCACAAAGTATCTTCAGGCTATAGAAGATGTCTGGACTTCATACCATCAATTGAAATAAATGAAGGCGTAAAGGAAGAGACAAACTAAGAACACAGTCCCATTTTCAAAGGCCTGGACCACACTGGCTGCTGTTAGATTTGGCCAGGGGATTAATCATAGAGGGAATGCTCACTTTTCTGGAGTACATTTATAGCTCTTCTGATCATCTAATGTTTGTTAGTTTTTTTAAAAAAAATCTATTACTAAGAGTTACCTGCTTGAAGCTTTTGAACACTATGTTTTATCGTAAAGTAAGTTAGGCTGTGTACTATGCAGTATGGATGCAACACAAATACGTGCACAGGATGTGAAAAGAAATGTTTTACATATAAATGTGTGTGTGTGATTGTGTGGTGTTAGTGCACACACACATATATAATGTGTTTGCATATGTGTGGGTGTATAAATATGTGCATGTACATAAACACATGTGTTACAATCAAGTAGTTGCCCAAGGCTGATTTTGGGGGTGTCTTCTTTGATTACTCTCCAACTCATATATGGAGACATTGTCTCTCTGAACCTAGAGCTGTCTCTGTATGGCTAACCAGATTATTGCAGGCAGCCTCTATCTTGCCACCCCACCCCTCCATGCACACTGAGAGTTCAGTTTGGGTGGGCTGCCACGCCCACTCAGATGTTCCAGGTGTTCTGGGAATCTAAACTCGTGTCCTTATACTTATGGGGCAAGTACTTTATTCCCTGAGCCATCTCTCTAGCCTGAGAAGAATTCTTTTACTTAGCATTAATAAGAATACTCTAGTAACTCCATTAGCTTGACCCATATCAATTGTGAAATTAAGTCCAATTACTAACCCTCCCAGGGTTGGAGACTCTTTGTATTAAATCTGGGGACATTCATGAACAAAGAAAAGATGGGTCTATAAATGACTCCTATTTCCTGTTTTCTCTCCCTTTGTCTGGGAAAAGCAGCCCCACCTTTGTGGGATTGGTGGCATATTTTAAACGACTGGAGAAGTAGGGTGCATCAATGTTTTGAAGAAAGGAAATGTAAGTCTGTAGCATTTTATGACCCATGAGCAGTGTGTTTAGTCTGTGACATACTGTGGCCTCCATAGACAAGAACCTTCTCCTCTAGTACATATTACTGATGCTTCTCGTATAATAAATATTGGGGAAGACTGCATTAACCACGTAGAATATTCTGCACAGGAGGAAGAAGGCTTAAAAAGAAGGAAGTGGATGAAGCTAGTTCATGGATACTATTGACTTGGCAGGTTCTGGGATCCCTGCTAAGCATGTTCTGTGCTTTGGAATGGGTGGGAGCCGCTTAGCACCCCTTTTGGCAGCCATGGTGAGAAAGGAAAAGAAGGTTGAGGAAGGCCACAGGGGAAGGTACTCACTTGGTGTGAGAACACGGTAACTGGAAACAGCCTTCCTCCTGGCCAAAGGAAGCACCTAAAGATGACGGACGAGTGTCACAATTATAACCAGGAAACATCTGGCAGGACCAGGAAACGGATGGAATTTGGACATAGGCGCATCTGTGGACAGTAGAGTGGGATACAGGAATACGAAGACATTTCAACTTTGTGATGAGGATATATAACTAAAAAAAAATTATCTAATTCCAAATTATCTAATAGTCCATGTTCCTTTTCAAAACTATTAACGCCCAGATTTTTGTTTTAATTATTACGTGGTTAATATGTGTGTTGAGTATATTATAAATACCAAGACAGAAAACTCCAGAGGCTAAATTTCTTTGAAAAGGCCAAAGCAGGGAGGAGGGAGGTGAGCTCAACCAAAGTCTCCTGGAAAAGCTATCTCAAACTTCATTTTTCTGTAAAACTGTTATCAAGGTCCACTTGGGAAATGGGAGGTTAGCTGCTTAATTAGCACACGGCTTTGGAGTTAGACGGGATGGCACCTCTCCAGCAGGAAACAGAGCATCTTCCTTATGGTTTTTGAAAGAATGCTGAGTCAGATAAGAGACTTTTTAAAAGACTTAAAGAATTCAAAGTCAGAGAAGTAAAATGAAGATTAGTGATGGGTGAAGATGCTTTCAAAGCATACGCAGTAGGGAGACCTATCAAGACAGCATCAGAGGCAATTTCATAACACATCAGGAAGCTCCCATCTGGAGAGGTTGTCTCTTCCACTAAATTAATTCACTCTGATTCCGTTCCTCTTTACTTTGTCCCACTAAACTCAACTGTATTCTGTCTCAGGAATGGATTTAGGGGTAATATAGGGGTGCATAAGAAAGAAACAAATGAAGAAAGAATCCAAGAAGATAATCCACTTTTAAGTGCATAGATTGGTAGAGTGTTTGCCTTGTGTGTGTAAAGTCCTGGTTTCAATCCTTAAAACCACACTAGAAAACTGTGAATGAATGAATGAATGAATGAATGTGTGAATGTTTGGAGCTTGAGAGATGGCTCAGTCAACATGAGGACCTTGAGTTTGATTCCCCAGCATCAAGGTGAAAATGCTAGTTGCAGTGGAATACATCTATAATGCCAAAGCCAGAGATTGGACTCACTCATAACTGTCTGGAGGAATTCTATGTTCAGTGAGGAATCCTGCCTCAAAAAAGAAAAAATAACGTGGAGAGTGATTGAAGATGACACTAGATACTGACATATGGCCTCCACATGCAGTGCACACACATTTTCTTACACACATACACACACACAAACACACACACACACACACCAGGAATGTCTTAATAGTTTTTGACTTTTGAAAGCATAAGCTTCAGCTCTGGACCACTACAAGGCAGAAGGGGAGAGGGCCCAATGACCCAAAATGGGAAGCAACCCCCATCCTCAGTGGTTCTCATAGAGGTGAGGGTGAAACTGAAACTTCAAACTTGAAAGAGAGGAGAGAATTGAGATAGAACAGTTTTCAACTTCAAGCTCTGAGCAAGTGTGCCAGATGAGGCAGGCTGCAGAGCACCCCTCACAAATTGACAGCTTCCTGCCAACCAACGTGCTAGAAGTAGGGCCTGGATCATCTGCTGGAATCAATTCCACCTGTACAGTGTTACAAGCAAACTAAGATTCAACCAGGCTTGAACGTGTCTCTTAAAGCATGTAGTCCTCAAAGCAGGAAGAACTTCTGTAACTCCCAGTCTTGGTCTTAATGTGCTGTCTACCCATGCTTGCTGGTGTGGTTGTCCCTCAGCATATGTGATGAGACTTGCTGATACAGTCTTCGCTCACAGACCCAAGGATGCTCATCAGCCCCTCTAAAGAGTGATGTGGTGCTTCCGCAGAGGCTGCGCATACCTTTCTGTGTCTCTAAATAACCTCTCCACTACCCACCATATCCAATGCATGGGCTTGAGAGTTTGCTCAGTGGTTAAGAGCACTTGCTGCTCTTACAGAGGACCTGAGTTCAGTTCCCAGCACCCATTTTTGGCAGCTCACGACCACTTGTCAGCTCCAAGGGCTCTGACACCTTTTTCTGTTCCTTCCTTCCTTTTCTGAGGACACATACACATACACACCTAAGTAAAATATAAAATAAATCATAAATGACATCTAAATTAAGGCAATGTGGATCATTGCTCTACTATATTGCTAAGGAAATTTGGCAAGAAAATCAAGTCTGTTTCAGTCCACTGCCAATGCGAGATTTTTCTCAAATATTTTCAATTCAACGTTGACTGAATCCACAGATGTGGAGTATATAGCCATGGCAGTGTGGTGGTAGTTGAGCTGTGGAACTGGCCAGCCCTAGTAGCACTGTGTACATAGCCCAATGTATCCTTTCATTGGAATATCTATGGTGTATACTCAGCTATGTGAAGGGCAATGGCCTTGATCTGTTGCCATTCTCTCTTCGCTTTGGTTTCTTCACTGACAAAAATGGAGACACATATCTGTTTGTAAAATTGTTGTGAAAGACGAGTCATGGGAAGTTTAACAATATGTGCCAGTGATTTCTTTTGCCTTCTTTGTTGGTCTCTTGCAGTTGGGGGAGGGTCTGGTAGAATGAATGGTATTCTGATGCAGAATTAGTGTGGTCAGTGTGAGAAAAATCAAATGTGAGGCACTGAATAGTCTGTGTCCCTCTACATGGTCTCTGCCGGTTACATCCTTAGGGTGTGTGGTCCAGGGGACTGGGGAGGATGCTTAGGAGATGGCTGTCATAGAGGTCAATATTTCTATCAGGGAATTTGAGGGAATACAATGGGACCTGAGGGCATGGAGCCAACTCGGCCTCACTGAGAACAATGATGGCCAACCTGTCTGTCACCAGGTCTGTCTCCCCCTGCTGCCTCTCCTCAGGGAGCCCTGGGGGTTTCCCTTTTGAACATGTTTTGTTCTTGCTGCTTGGTTGTTGGCCTTGGACACCAGGAAAATTGGTTAGTGTAGTGCCCAGTGAGGAGCTTGCTTAGAATTGATCTCTGCAAGGCATTAAACTCTTTTTTTTTTTTGTTTCTCGAGATAGGGTTTCTCTGTGTAGTATTGCACCTTTCCTGGAACTCACTTTGTAGACCAGGCTGGCCTCGAACTCACAGAGATCCACCTGCCTCTGCCTCCCGAGTGCTGGGATTAAAGGTGTGTGCCACCAGCGCCCGGCAAGGTACTAAACTCTTAGCCAGACCAAGCAGCAGGCTACCCCACACCAGACTTTGGGGGCATCATAGTCAAGTGGTTAGCCTCTCGTGCTTTAGAATTAAGGTAGCAGAGTCAATATAGCCGTGTCTTCACGGCTACCTGTAGTACACAGGCAAATCCAGTTGTTACCAGTTTCAGCAAGATCACATGTTTCTGGATTCTAACACAGTCCAGTTTCCTTTCCCTCCCCAATCCTGGGGAAATCTTTGCAGTTTCTTACTGGGTATGAACCCTGCCTTCTACATCCACCTGCTGAAGGACCTTGAGAAAAAAAAATTGTTAATCTCCCTAGGTCTCAGTTTTTTTCCAAAGGAAACTAATATACCTGTTGAGGGATTAATTGAGATAAAATGTGTCAAACATTGCAAGAACAAGCTACTGCTATGTTCTCTAATGGAGGAACCATCTTCACTCAGGACATTCATGGCTTGGTCACTGTTGTTCTTCTGACTTTTCTCAACACCTATTTTCTTGGTTGACATTTTCCTTTTTTTTCTTTATTAAGAAATACTTTTTATTCATTTTACATACCCACCGCAGATCCCCCTCTCTTCCCTCCTCCTGCTCCCCTCCAGCTTTCTCTCCCAACCCACCCCCCATTCCCTCCTCTGAAAAGGTAAGGCCTCCCATGGGGAGTCAGCAAAGCCTGGTATATCCAGTTCTGGCAATTCCAAGCCCCCCTCCACATTATTTTCTATGACATAAAATAGAGACTTTGTATAACTGTCCCAGCACTGACCTTCTCTTCCCTTTGTCTTATTTCTTTTTTATACATAATTTTAGATAACCTTTATATTAATACATCTATCTATCTATCTATCTATCTATCTATCTATCTATCTATCTGTTTGTCATCTGTCTATCCATCTATATCACCTAATCTATCAACTTTGATCTATCTATTGTTTCTGTTACCTATCAATTTTCATCTATTTATCATTTCTCTCTGTAAGTTATATATATATGTATATTCATCCACCTACCCAACTACATCTCTTTTCATTTTTCTGTCTACTCATTCACCCATTAATACTCCATCCAGCTGGATCTGTCTAGCTTGCTTGTATTTTCTCTCTAGATTTGATACTGAGAAGATAGGCATTTTCATCTTCTGTATCAATAACATTTAGATTGGGATCTTGCATTTATCAAATAATCAGTAAACATTGAATGGCATAAGGCAGGCTATTATTATTATTATTATTATTATTATTATTATTATTATTTAAGTTTGGGTTTACAAAGATTAATTCAGTCATTAGATTGACACACTAACTAGAAAAGTGTTCTGCAACAACTTTCATCTATCAACAATCAAACAATCACATTTTGGGTATAGTTGTACATATTTCTGTTCTAGATTTATGGGCTAATAAACGCAATGACACACCATGAAACCCCCCTTTTAGGAATATGCAGTAAGACACCATCCTGCCTGATGGGAGCTGCCTTTGATTGAAGAGAAGTCCAAGATCACGCCTTTTTCACAAAGTCAGCTCATTTCTAATGCCTGGCCAGAGCAATGGTGCAGAAGCCTGATTGCTCTAATTCAAGACTATGGTGACAGGCAATTCTGCTCTAATTCAAAACTATGTTGATGGGCAATCCCAGATCCTTAGGAGGTTGGTAGCATCCTCTGCTGCCTCTGTCAGAGACCAAGTTCTCCCTCAGCCTAGCCCTTGTCTTCCCATCCTGTGTACATGTTGATCCTGAGAATTTTCCAAGTAAAGTTCGTGCTTGTAAACCACTGTGTCCAGTCTGCTCCTCTGATGCACTGCCACAGGGGCTTGACTTCACCTTTCGCTTGTGCAAATACATTCTTTGCATTTGCAAATGTCCACTTTTCCACATCATCTGCAGGCCCTGTAATGGTCTTTCAAAGGCTCCATCACATTCCAGTGGGAAGCAGATAATGTTTCATCACCTGAATTACCGGAGATTTCTTTAGCTTGCTCATTCGCAAACAAATACTGAATGTCTGCTATGTGCCGGAGTTCGACTCTCTGAACTGGGAAGTTACACCTGTTGCTAAATTCTCTGTTACAGCCAGCAATGGGCTGTAGCTATCAGAGTGACCCTCTGGTCTCTTCCTCAAGTGGGCAAGAGTCACTTCTTAACTATGATGCTAGTTCAAAAGTATTCTTCTATACAAATCAACTGCCTAGTCACTCACACAGCTTCCTGAAAGACTTTCTTCAGGTGAACCCAGGTGATGGATTCTAAGTACACCTGCATTTCATTTGACTTAAAAGTAAGTTCGATCAAATGCTGTGAATATTTTCCTTTTATTTGTTTAATGTCTCTTAGAGATCTATCCATGTCACTCACACAGGTCACCCTTATTATTTTGTAGGTCAAAATAGTAAGGCCATGGAATTTTCATTCATTTATCATTTCGTTTAATCTTCCAACAAATATCTGCCAAGTGCTTCCCAAGCCAGAGTACGTGCCCAGCTCTGGCCAAGATCAAGGATGTGTGTGTCTTCAAAGAGGGAAGATTCTAGTGGGCAAATTAGAAAGACACCAGGAAGTTTTTTCCCCCCCAGGAGAATATAAGATATTGGGAAAAATAATAAGTCAGGACAATGGGTTATGCAGAGAAGCCAAATTAAAAGAAAGCTTTAGATGAAAAAAACAACTAGCTGGTTTGTCCATGACCACAGTATAGTAACTACAGCTTTTCCAGTGACTAGATGACAGCCAGTGTGCTGTAGGTGCAGAGAGCATGCTGTAGCTTGGATACAGTTTGAGGGGTTCACATGCTGTGTGGTTGGTCCTTAGAGTAGCAATATTCAGAGATGGTATACACCTTTATCAAGTGGGACTCACTGGGAGGGAGTTATGAGAGTAAACGAGACTTCTGCTCACTCTGTCTCACAGTTTTGACATATGATCTTTCTTCCTCCATATACCATTTCTGTCTACCATGAGGTGACATAATAGATGGGGACTTTTGCAAAGCCTGTGTCATGTGGATAGGACTTCAAGTGCCTAAAACCTTGCATTCATTAAATAAACCTGTTTTCTTTTAAAGTTAGCGTTCCTCAGGCTTTTCATTATGGCAATGCAAAAATGGAGGAACACAGAGCATATATCTATTTATTGAAAGGATTGGTCTGAACTATTTTCCAGCCTGACAGAAATAACCCAGGGGATTTCTTCTCTTTGAGAAATAGATTATAAAATTCATTCAAACTTAATTATTTATTAAAAATATTTATTAAGCATTTACTATGCATGGACTTAAAAGAGCAAGTGAAACTAATATAACATATGTCCTCATTCAATAAAAGAGACAGAAAATATTTCTTAAATAATAATTGAATTGGCAAAAATAGATATTTGATCATGAAATATTGGCCTGAACATTAAATTTGCAGGTGGTAAGGCCCGGCCTCTTCATGAACTCTCCTTTCCACAGCAAAGAATGGCCATGCTCCCAGAGAAGATAAATAATGCCATTTACAAGAGTTCACAGGCATTGAAATCTACGTTAACCACAGTATTTAATGCACCCTTGAACATCATTTGTTAACAGCTCTCCGGAAATTCCTACTTACACTACCGTAGTATCCCAAATAGTACTTTTCCCCCTCTTTCCTTAAGTGTACTCTAAGCAAAGTGAACAGCTCCTCTGAAGTTATCCATGACTGCATGGCATGGGATTCAATCCTTCTTATTGAACTCAGCACATTCTTCATCTGCCAATCTTTGTCAATACTATTTGGGTGTATGTTAATTTGTGTGTACAAATGTATGTGTGCATGTTCATGTGTATGTGGGCACGACTGTAACATGTATGTATTTGTGTGTGGAGGCCAGAAGACAACTTCCCCTGTCTGTGTCAAATATATATATTTGAGCAGAGTCTCTCACTGGCCTGGCGCTGACCAAGCAGGTTGGGTTGGCTGGTCATGGTGTACCAGGAATATCCCACGTCCATCTCTCCAACATTGGAAATCCAAACCTGTGTCACTCCTGCCTTTTTTAAAAGCATGACTTCTAGGAAATGACCTCCAGTCCTCACACTTATAATGCAAGCATTTTCCTGACTGGTTTCCCCAGGCCTCAGTCTTATTTTTTGACATTTGCTATAAGTTGTATAACAACTTTTGAGCTTCTGCCCTGACAGCATTTCAGCAATGTGTCTCTCCACAAGTTTTCTCCAATTACAGAGTCTTTAGGGACATCCCTCCTTGGAATGGCATCCTCATGCCTGACAATGTCAACCATCAGAATAGACAGAAATGCTTACTCCACAGAGACAGTACACTGGATGGAAAGAGTAGGGCTTGGGAGCCAGGGCATTTTGAGTTTAAGCTCTATGTTGACTAGACATGTGGCCTTGGGCAAAGCACAAATGTTGTCTGAGCCTCACTTTTCTTTTTGCAAAATGACCCCGAGGGTAAGAACAAGCTGGATGAAGAGGTACTGAACTCAGGTGCAAAATCTAAGGGGCTGCCCCAAAGCATCAATCATCAAAATAAATAACATTTAATGTGGTGCTTGATAAAATTCAAAATTAACGTACCAATTCATTATGAAAGCTAAAGGCAAGCTCTGACAGAGCCAGGATTAGAGTGCTGAGAAAGAGTCCAACTTGCATGCATGTAGGTAATTCCATTGACTTCTGTTTGTCCCTCATGTACTTAACAACACCGCATGGTGCATCTGTCACTAAAATACACATTGATGATCTAGATCCAGTATTGCACAGCAATTGGTAGCCACCGAAAACATAGCTTTCCTCCCCTTCCCAACTCCAATATTCTCTGCTTGCCCCAGATTATGCAAGACGGGATAGATCAAAGAGAGTCCTTGACTCATGAAGGACTTATCCAGGTTGTGTACAGCTCATCAGCTCATCTAAGCCCTAGAACCTGAGTCTGGCCAACTGACAATGTTCCTAAGTGCTTTCCTTTCATATGGATCTTTGTCTCTCAATACAACATTGGCAGCACATTTATTTACTCTCTGTAAGAGACTTGCTGCAGCGCTCGGCTGGGACACTTTCTGGCTCCACGAGACTTAGCCAGACACTGTCTAGATCTGTGAGTTGAAACATTTCCCATCAGCCTCCCTCCCTTGCACAACCGAAACCTCATGCACACTCATCTCCTCGCATCCTGTGCCAAGTTCTTGCTTTATGTCCACAATTTCAGATCCATCGGGTGCTTGGGCAAGGGGCCCAATATGAAACCCTAAGTATCTTCTTGGCTCCAGTTTCCTCCTGGGTGCCATTGCCAACTCTTCCTCTCCAGTGTGGTTCTGCGCCCTCACTGGTGTAGAAAAGGAAGGTTTTCTAAGCTTCTAAGAGTAGATTCACACTCCTTTGAGGCTACATGACTTCTCTGGAACCACAGAATCTGCTAATAGCTTTGTTCTTACTGCAGTAAAGTTACTTGAACTTGGAGGCCCAAGGGGATGTCCAGATGTTCCAATGACAGGTGGTAGTACCAGGCATTCCAAGGAGGGAAGTTTCCAAAGGTGGTTCAGTGCAGTTGGGGAATGTGGAAGAGAATTACAAAGCTAAGCCTTTGTTCAGATAGAAAAGCAAAAAAATGACAGTGTAACTAAGAGCGACTGCATACATGACAGTGAGAAGATGATCCTGTGTATTGTATGGATAGCTGAGGGACCTGCTTTGTAAATTTGCTTTATTTTATGTGCCTGAGTATGGTGACATTGTGTTCCCCAAAATATTGTGCACCCTAATAAACTTGTCTGGGGTCAGAGAACAGAACAGCCACTAGACAGACATAGAGGCCAGAAAATGGTGGCATACACACCTTTAATCCTAACATTCCGAAGGCAGAGATCCGTCTGGATCTCTGTGAGTTCAAAGCCACACTGGAAACAACCAGGCATAGTGACTCATGCCTTTAATCCCAGGAAGTGATGGCAGGAAGCAGAAAGTTATATAAGGCGTGGAAACCAGGAACTAGGGTCGGTTAAGCTTTTAGGCTTTTGAGCAACAGTTCAGCTGAGATTCATTCTGGATGAGGACTCAGAGGCTTCCAGTCTGAGGAAACAGGAATTGACTGAGGAATTGGCAAGATGAGGTTAGCTGTGGCTTGTTCTGCTTCTCTGAGCTTCCAGCATTCACCCCAATACCTGGCTCCAGGTTTGCTTTTATTAATAAGACTCTTTAAGATTCATGCTACACCTGAGTGTTTTCCATTCATGTACATGTGCACCACCTGTGTGCCTGGTGCCTGAGGAGGCAACAAAAGGACATCAGATTACATGGAATTAGAGTCATGGATGGTTGTGAGGCACCGTGTGGATGCTGGGAACAGAACCCAGGTCTTGTGAAAAAGTGCTCTTACTGATGAGTCTTCTATCCAGCCCTAAGGAAAACCTTGAGTCAAATAAGAATTCCTGACAACTAAGTGCTCACTAACATCTCAGAAATAGCTATTTTTGTAGAAATGACTCAGGAAAGAGGACAGGACTCTTGATGCCTCATGCTTCTGTGACACATGGGGACACTGGGTGAATGATATACAAGGGTGATTATTGACAGCTAAGAATGTGGTTCACAGGGGTTCAAAGATTGAAGCTCTCCTGAAGACCACTTAGACATTTTGGGTTTAATCTCAGATATTGACAGAGGCCTCCATTTCCCTGCCGTACATTAGGGATGTCCCTTGACGTTGTCTAGAATTGGCTCGCATGGCTTTGTCAGAGCTCTGGATCACGAGTAGTTGATCTGGAACAGAGGGACAGAGTGGGCACATCATGAATGCTGAAGTCCCATCTTGTTTCAAGTCTGTAGTTTATTCATGGGTACATTTGTTCAAAGCCCTTCACACTGCAGAGCTGTGATTTGCTTGAGTACGCCAATATCTACTTCACCACTAAGGATTTAGGAGGTAACTCCACGTGATGGTTCTGTTTTAGCCCTGGAGGCTGGAAAGTCATTGGTCACAATCAAACATCTGAATTGAGAACACACAATGGGATATATACACAGAGCTACTGTACTCAAGTGACATACAAATCAGTTGGGAAGACAGACAGAGACAAAGGGCAAAGGTGGGAGGTGAGTATAAATGGAGGGGTGTAGGAAATCCTGTGGAGGCTTGGGAACACATCCTGGAGGATAAGTGGCATGAGAGAGTGCACTCATGTGCAGAGTACTTTGTCCTGTTTCCATCAATGGTTGGCACATGCACATTGCTGGAGTTTACAACTCTTTGGGGGATTTCAATCTTCACCCCTCCCTATTCTTTTGTTATTTTTTAGTCATTTGATTTTAACACAACACTGCCTTTTCCCTTTCCTCCATGAAGAGAACGAACCATCACATACCTCTGGGTGTTTGCATTAAGTGGATTAGGTTGTGTCACAGGGTTCTAAGGAGATGCAACTCAAAGAGGATCTCACAGTACTCACACTGGGAACACAGGTGACCTTCCTGCTAGTCAGACTGATACCACAAGGAACTGTTTAAAGAGGGAACAGTTGAATTGGGCTCGTAGTGTCAATCTGTGGTGAGCTAGCTCCACTGCTGTGTGAGCAGAGCATCATGATGGCCAGAACATATGGTGGACCAAAGTTACTTGCTTTGTGTCAGCCAGGAAGGAAGATGAGTGGGAGGAAGTGGGGATAAAGAGAGAGAGAAGAGGCTGGGGAGTGTAACTCAGTAGGAAGTGTGCTTGTCATATAAACACCTGCACCATATAAACCAGGTGTGGTGGATTATAATTGAAGTTCTAGCACTCAGAAAGTGGAGGCAGAGGGATCAGAATCTCCTCATTACCCTCAGCTGTACCACAAGTTCAAAATCACCTTAAGGTACAAGAGACTCGGCCTCAAAATTGAAAGTGTTAAAAACTAGGAGAGCAAGGGGGCGCAAATCAGGATAGAGATAAGGATAAGGTTGGAGCCACAGAGCAGGGAAGGTGCTTTATAGAATGTTCTGAGTTATGTCATTCAGGGCTGTCACATCATCACACCTGCCTGCAGTCTTTGAGTTCCAGCTGGTAATAGAGCTGCCCCTAAATGCAAGAGGACAGACAGGAGGAGGAATAGACTGAGGAGAGACATGATCACCTCTGTCTGCCACAGTCCCTTCATCACCAGAATCCACACAATCCCTCTGTAGCATCCTCTTCAGCATCTTCTAATGGGCTTGTTCTCACCTGGTTTCATCTTTTGTATCATAATCTTTGTGGTTTTCTGGATGCTTCTGAGCAGTTGCACATCTATATCTTTGCTGTCCTTTCTTCCATCAGGATGCCATCTCTCTACCACTTCCTGTGATAAGCTCCCAGGATGCTTAGAGATGCCGTCCCTCCAAGGGCTCTTCCGGGGATAATGCATTTTTGTGACGAAGTGCTAAAGGATACCCAGCCTATCATTTTTCAGACAGCCACTTCACCACTATTTATCACTCCCACAGGTGGTGTTGGAGACTGACGCCATCATCATCATTACTTCGAAGCCATACTTCATGGTGACCTTAATAAAAATTTAAAGACCATATAACATACATTATCCTGTAGGTGTGTTAATTAGTCTTCTGTATGACATCATCTCTGCTCCTGGGATTTTTTATGGCTCTCATATGTCTTGAGGGAAAAGGTTCAACCATTCTTTACATAACTACATAAAATTATGTTTTAGTTTGCCAGGAAGCAAAAGGGAAAATAGCCTTTAAAATGTCACTATCTAAACATGATAGCAAAATAAGCAAAGGACAATGTATAGAATTGTATTTCTTTTGATCAAATATAAGAATTTAATTTTTTTTATAATTTAACCCAATGTGTTAGCAATATCACTTATGTTTCATTGTATAATTTTAAAAGATGGTGGCATTTTGAAGACTGTAAAGATTTCAGGGCTGGGTAAGTAGGTCATTAAGGCACCTGCTTGGCATGGGCCCTGAATTTCATTTCATGCACTCACAAAAGAAGAATTAATAGATAAGTACACTATTAGATGTGCATGTACCAATGTTACCTCTGGCATTGGACTTACAATGCCAGATCTCTGAGAAAGCCTGTCTTTTTGATGTGCACTTTGCATATATATTTAATAACATAAATACATTTTTGTTTCTTTTTTATTTTCTTTGTTTTCTTTTGTGTGATTTACTTTAATTGTGTGTGTATATACGTGTATGTTTGTGTGAGTGTGTATGCATGTGAGTGCAGGTACCTACAGAGGCCAGAAGAGGGCGTTGTATCCCCTGGAGCTAGAGGTACACTCAGCTGTGAGCTACCTGGTGTGGTTGGTGGATACTGAGCTCAAGTCCTCTGCAAGAGCAGTGCATGTTCTTAGTCACTGAGCAATTTCTAGTGCCCTTAAATTTCACTTCTATCTCAATGTTTTGATGCTTTTCAATTATTTTGCATTAACCTTTCAAGCCCAAATTGAAAGACACTGAGAAGGAAATCACACAGTTGACCAGAGATGCAGAGTTCTTTTTTAAAGTCACTTGGGCCTTATTTTAAGTAGTCCAAACAGCATCACTAGACATGTGCATATTTAACCATATGGATTTAGTAGAGACTATATCTAAAGTATAGACATATGAAATTAAAAGATATGCCATCTGGTTTATATCATCTTGGATTGTTTCTCTCTTTCCATTGTATACTTCTCAAAGTGAAGAAAGGATTACCCATTGGTAGCAAACCTTCCCAAATGACCCTGGGTCTGTTAAACATAATGGTTTCCTGGGGGCATGTGGATAATTCAAATAACAAAACGAATGTAGTCCTTCTAGTTTCCACTGAGAATTTAAACATATGGTCCTTATTATTCCAAGAGGTGATGCAAACAAAACTCATGATTATACTCTTAAAGGGCTTATGGGAATATGTGGAAGCCAGAGAATACTGTATTCTCTCCTCAGGGTCCCTGACACTGACAAGAAGATGGATCTGTGGTGTCTTTGTTTGAATCCTCACAAGATTACAGGTTTCTTGGTAGCAGAGAGTCAGATCATTGACACGCATTTGTCCTTCCCACAAATCCTTTTGGAGTCAGTTGCTGTGGTGCAAGCCAGTCAATAGGAAGTGCTGCAAGAGGAAGGAGGGGAAATCATGGGTTTGAGGCCAGCCTGAAGTACTGGGCTGCTGAGGGGTGCATCTCTAGTGCCAGAGGGCTTGACCAGGACACTTAAGGACGTATGTCCATGTCCTAGTTTAAAAGTATATTTGTAGAGTGCCTACTATGTACTCAGCACTGATCAAAACCTATCATGCTCACTTAACATTTTCACCTTCTATAATCCCTTTTTCTAATGTATATTTACACCTTATACCATCTTTATGGTCATGGAACCCAAATGGAAAGGCAGCAAGCTGTTGGGGATAGGAACAAGGGCCACACTCAGGATACAGAAATCAGACAAATGACCCAGCAGTCGTGTCCTACTGTAACCCATCAAATTCTTCATCAATAAATATTCAGACTACATCTGCACCAAACTAGCATTGTCTTTTTATGAGAAAAGCCTTGAGAAGATTCAAAGTGACCTTGAGTCTCCATGCCAACACTGACCTTCCCCAGTACATAAGATACTTTAATGATATAATGTCCTTTTGGAGAGATAATCAGTATGCAGTGACTTTTTATGAAGCATTGGCCAGCCACTGGACACAGAACACCAGGAAGTGGGTTTGTTAACTTAGTTTAGGTGTTCCAAGGCAAACACATTTGTATAGACAATGATGCCAGTGCCAGGGAAAGAACTCAGTCCACTCCCTGTTGACTGGAGGAAAACTGCCAAGCAATGGAAACAAGGTCCTGAAACTTGTTAATGAATTAATATCTATTGATTGGTACAAAGGAATGGTTTAGATGTGAAGACTAGTAGAGAACCCCCAAAAGGTAGAAAGCCCACAATAATTAGTTAGAATAGTTTTTGTTGTTTGCGTTTTGGTATTGGATCAATAATGCAATGTTAATAATTAAAGACCAGGATAAATATACCAATTCTAGATTAGAGCCTTGAGCATTAAATTGCTGGTGCCAAAGGCTTTTTTAATAGGCTCTAATCTCCCCAGATGTACTGAAGGGCTATAATGTGACTCTGTAAGCTGTGGATTTGGTAAGAAATATGAGCTTTTTCAGGATAGAGACAGTTGAGGGGTCCCAGGATGAGCATCCTACAGGGCTAGATATGGCTGGTTTGAAAGAGAAACATCTCTTTTTGTCCTGACTCAGATTTAGTTCAGTGGCTTACAGAATAATGGGAAGGACTTTCTATTCATCAGGGGCTGGCTGGAATTCTGCCACGAGGCAACAAAGCTTGAGGCAGGAAGGGTGAGAATCTGGTGGATCTTCAACTCAGACTAGCGGGCAGTGGGCAGACACTGGAGGTGTCAGGAAAGGACACACCCTGAAGATGACAATTGAATAGCGAGGATAGCATTAGGGTACAGTGATTGATTTTAGAAAGTTAATGATTTTCTACAATGATGGAGAAAAGATCAGGACATAAAACACACTCTAAAGGAGTCTTTAGTCTAGAAGACATGTGCCAATTTCATAACACCAAACAGCCGCATCCCACATACACAGAGAACAGTGTGCTTAGGCAACAGTGTATTCAGGGGACAGTGTGCTCAGGGGACAGTGTGCTCAGGGCAGTGTGCTGAGGGACATTTTCTGTCAGAAAGAACCAGTCTTGCCTGAGTCCACATTTCCTGTGAGACCTTCTGGCTGGATTTCCTGAGTGACTCTTCCCATCGGGAAGGAAGCTGACTATGTCCACATTGATCTGGTCTCTAGCCAGGTACATCTCATGCTTAAAAATAAAAGACACATCCACGCCCATCCTTACTTCATTTTGTCCCTTTTCATGGCTCTGGTTTTGCTAGTTCTCTCTCTCTCTCCCTCTCTCCCTCTCTCTCTCTCTCTCTCTCTCTCTCTCTCTCTCTCTCTCTCTCTCTCTCTCTCTCTCTGTTTGGGCCCACCATAGGTCCAGCTCACAGTGACTTAGAACCAACCATCTGCAGAGTTGACGCTTCTATTTTCTCACCCACTTTTATCTCTTGTAAGTTAGTGGCCTCTGGCTTTGTGGTGGTGACTGTGCTCTTGGTTTTTATAGCTCTTTACCTTAAACTCTCAGCCATGACTGAGACCCTTGTTGTGATTCTTACCTGTATTCCTGGAACCCTGAAACTGAAAATATCTTGAAGAACAGAGACACCTAAATGTCATTTGTCACACACACTTACACACACCCATCATGATGTACCTCTTGCAGAATTTCCTAAGAAGGACTTTGTACTAATGTTCCCTCATGGAAAACCCCATGCTTAAGTTCTTTGACATGATTAAGTTAATATTTTATGATTTTTTTCTGACCAAAGAATTGTTCTTTCTTTGATGTTTTTCCTCAAATGACAGTTAATATCCTGTCACAATAATTTTAATGACTTAATCCAACACTTGCATTCATAGATATCCTCTGCTAATGTTCTTACATTCCTCATTAATTTTTGACATAAACAGCTTAAGGAAGGAAGGCTTTGTGTGGTTAGTGGTTTAGGAAAGAGTGCACTCCCTCTTGGTGGGAAAGGTGTGGCAACAGGTGTGTCAAGCAGTTGTTCACATCCTTGTGCAGTCAGGAAGCAGAGAGTGGAAGAGAAGGAATAGATGGGCTATACTGCCTCTAACCGTGCTCCCAACAGCACACTTCCTCTAACATGGGTCCACCTTTTAAACAGTCTACAGCCTTTCAAACCTTCCAAAGCAGCAGCGCCAGCTGGGGACCCAGTGCTTGAACACATGAGTCTATGAGGAGACATGTCACAAATCCAATCAAACTCTCTTCTGATCTACGTACTGATACAGAGCTCACTGCCTCTCAAAGAAAGTCACTTCCATTGACAGAAATAGTTATGATGACAGTGTGCCTTGGGACATTCTGATGCCATTGGTTCTAGTTCTTGGTTCATAGTAGATATGTGATATTTCAAGGTATTTCTTTCACCCCTCTTCAGTTGTCCATTCTTTCAACTTGTTCTTGTTTATGCTGTGCACCATTCCTTGCCCACTTCCCTTGAGGCATAAGAATATTTCCCCACAAAAGTTAAGCACACCCAGCCCACACACTCTTAACAAATTAAGAGACAACTGTGGTTCTGCTCTTGTCTCTCAGAAACGTTCTAAGTTCAAACACAGACATTTTTCATCCCTGTCATATTTTCAGAAATTGAGAGGTTAATTTCAATGGCGTGCATTGTACTGGTCAACAACTGATGCCTCCTGTTGTATGTGTTCCACACTCTTGGCTTTGCTTGAATAAATGTTCAAGCTTATTAAAATAAAATTTTAAAAAAAAATCTTTAAAATCTGAGTGTGGTGACTAAGCCTTGTGATTCCAGAACTAAGAATAACCACAAGTTCCAGAAAAAAAATATGAAAGAAAAGAAAGAGAAAAAATTTTAAAATAATTTGAGATTACCAGTATGTTTATTAAATGAGGTCATCTTCCAACTATTTACCTAGTCATATGGAATTGGTTTAGTAACAAATCATCTTTATTTTTCCAACAAATGTAATTTTCTATTCACAAAACAGTATTCTTATGTACAAAGAATCTACCTCACTCTTACAAAATCTCCTCTCAAGTGTTTATTTCTAGGAGTTTTCACAACATTTAATTTACCCATACACTTTCTTCTCCTTGTTCAGTCTTACTTGGTATTAAATTGATCCTCAGGTGTTCAGTTCTGAGAGTATCATAGGGTGCACCCTGACTATCATGATCCCATCCTGGCTGGCTGTCACTCAATGTTTGATCATGGGCCAGGTGTTGAGCTAAGTGTTTTACACACGGTGTCTTATTGTTTCATCATAGGCATTCTTGAAAGATAGGAATGTAAAGATTAAAAAACATGGAGGTTAGGAGAGCTCATCAGAGGTTCTTAGTGGGTAGGGCCCTCCCTGCAAGTGAGGGTTGATTCAGCACAATTTTACAGTGGAGAACTCTGGCCAAAGAATGCTTTGGTTATTATGTCTAACTGCAGTGTCTTGATATTCTATTTAGAAATTTAATTCTGTCTAAAATGGCCTGTCCCTTCTGATTCTAATATCTTACTTCTCTTCTCTCCTTTGTTTTTCTCTGTATCTTCCTCCATTCTTTCTCTCTTATTTAAATCATGTACCTATGCACATATTATGTATCTATCATCTATCTATCTATCTACCATCTAGTTACCTACCTATCATCATCTAACACTCCTCCTTTCCTTACCTTCTCATCTTTTATTTTTGTAATAATATTGTTTTTATTCAATTCTTCCCTTTAATCTTTCTTTCTAAGCCATACACTTTGGGCTTCTTCCAACTTGGTGAAACCACAGTCTCTAACGAAAGAGAATCAGAAATGAGCCCCGGGAAACTCGGGTTCTTGCCTCAGTCATGGCACTTGCCCCCTGACCCTGAGTTCTTAATGCTGACACTATCTTCCTGGAAGGAATCCAACAGACTACAAGCATTGCTCATGTGCCAAGTACTGGGGGTACAGAAGGTTAGACTATGGCTGCTAGACTGAGCTGTTTGCCTTGTTCTGTGCCAGCCTCTTGACGTCACTTCCTACATTGTATTTATTCTTTTCAGAAACAATCTTACTTGATCAAGTCTTTCATTTTGATGTAAGAAAGAAGAAGACAACAGGCACAGAGTTTCACACCTATGTTTAGTGAATGGTGGGTTTGTGGTATCAAGCAAGTCCTAGCATCCAGTTTTTTTTATACTATAAGTCACAAGTGTGAATGCTATAAATATGTGCTATAGCAAGACATTTGCAGGAAAGCAATGGTTTGGTATCAAATCATTATGAGACATTCTGGGTTAAATAAAATTCAACTGGGTCACACATTAGTGACACAGTCACGATTCACAGAATGGCACGTATGACTCACCTCTAATTCTCTTCCCATAACACCATTCTGCCATGTTGCTAGAAAATCTTGAGACTATCTTGAAAACTCTTTGAAAACAACTCTTTGAAAAATCTTGAGTCTATCTTGAGGCATAAATACATACTCATATTGAAGGCTATGTAGGGTCCAAAGTCATTAATAAGAATGCATACTTATGCTAAGTGACACTTCCAATGTAAGTGTCATGCACCTCTGTTTCTTCTAAGGGTAATTCATAACCCAAAGGCAGGGGCGTGCTTCCATGGTGACAGCAGTGGAACAGTCCTTTAGGACCAATGACTGCATTTTAGTGATTAACATACTCCATAGAGGTTGAAAGGTCATTTCTTAACCCCTTCATCTTTCGTCTTTAATATTTACCAAATAGTGTCATATTGTTGGAAATGTCACCAGCTCTACTGCACAGGGGCGATTTTCCACAGTGATTTATGTTGACTTCATTCATTAAGGAAATTACAACGCATTCATTTGAAAGCTACGTCTCTTTGGCTCTCAAAGGATTCCCTTTGATTAGAAAAGTGAAAGATGTTGAGTTGTTTCTCTAAGGTAAGTAGCCTCAAATTAATATGAAAAGACAATATATCTTAGTTGGCAAGATGTGTCTCCTTTTTTTAAATGACCACTATAAGTTTCAATACAGAAATCCTGAGTATGAACCTAAAGCCACTGAGCCCATCTGGCTATGTCTGTAAGAGATAAGCAGAGATCATACTTGCTGTGTGGCAGTGTGTCCCTGGGAAAGTCTGCTTGCCATGCTATTCAATGACTTCCCATATGTTCTCACCATGAAATGAACAAGCTCAGCACTGACATCAGTTTTCCTTGGTTTGAACTTCTCTCTGAAGCAAAACCCAAGACAAGGGTTGCATTGTGGATGACTGGGAGCTTACATCAAAAGATAACATTTCTAAGCTCAAGTGCATATTTCCTTTACTCTGCTCAATAAATGTTCCCTTGCAAAATTCACACACACACACACACACACACACACACACACACACACACACCCCAACACTTAGGATTGTTTGTAGTTGCATTCTGCTTGTTTCGGCCATTATCCAAGAAAATATTTGGAACAAAGCAGGGATTGGTCAACCAGACTCTGTGTTTCTATTCCACTGGGAACTGGCTAGACCAGTGGTTCTCAACCTTCCTTAATGCTGTGACTCTTTAATACAGTTCCTCATGCTGTGGTGACCCCCAACCATAAAATTATTTTCATTACTACTTCATAACTGTAATTGTTCTACTGTTATGAATTATAATGAAAATACATGTGTTTTCCAATGGTCTTAGGCAACCCCTGTGAAATGGTCATTTGACTTCAAAGGAGTCATAACTCACAGGTTGAGAACAGTTGGCTGGAGGCAGCAGATCCTGCTTCACAACTGTGCCCTTGTTGGGTACTGAGTGCAAGAGAGGCCGACTGTTCATTCTCCAACTCCCATCCCTCCTTGGCTGTGCAGGTTAACTTTTAGACATTTCAGCCTGCATATCTAGAGCACACTACACAGTCGAGGTCTGGAGGATGAAAGCTGTGTCTGTGAAATGAAACTTCTGTGGATAATCTCTAGAGTATAAGAAAGTGTGGTAGCTCTACAAAGGAGGGGGTGGTCAATCTCATTGTTGTAGATACAATCCCTGATGCCCACTGAGTATATGACACATGGCTAAAGAATGAATAAAGCAATGACAATGATCTCTTATTTTGAAAAGATCATAGCAAGGGACTGGACTTCAGAAGGTCCATGTTGAAGCCTCAGATTTTGATCTTGACCTTGGCCAGTAACCACCCCTCTCTGAGCCTTAGTTCTCTGCATTACTTGATAAAAGGGTTGAGGGCCATGCTTTCCATAAGCACCTCACAGCAATATTCTATGGATTATGGGTGGAATATAGATAGCCTCATTAGGCCAAGGGATCATATTCTAAGCTAAAGACATGAGCTCATTTTTTAAACCAAGAAATAGAATGAGTATTTTAACAAGAAAGGGTAATTAATGCACTCGTGATAATCACAGAATGGTCTTCTGTCCTTTTAAAAAGGAAGGTTAATTATTGCATAAATTGGGGTACATATACACAATGGAGTTATTTAGCAGCTATTGAAAACTAGGTTTATAAAGAGTGCTTTATGGCATTGAAAGTTGAGCATACATTATTCTATATATCCAGTGTGCATGTGTGCAAATTCATATATCTATACATCTGGAGAATTAAAAGGACTATCTGAAGAATCGTTTTAGGATGGTAAAATAACGGGTGGCTTTTATTTTAGACTTGAATTTATTTACACCTTCTGAACTGTGGACAATTGGCATGCATTATTTTCACAACTAGACTCTATATAACAAATGGGAACATAAGTATGTTTAAATGAAGCAAACAGAAGGTAGAGAAGATGCTACTGAGGAAGCTTATCAAGCCCTCTGACCTCGCTCACTTGGTGAAAAAAAATGACAGTGAGCGGGTGTGAGAAGAATGGTGCACATGGTTGCATCTGACATGATTGTGTTCCTGTTTTTGCATATATTTATCATCTGTGTGTGTGTGTGTGTGTGCATTATTATTCTAAATCAAGAGTTTGAGTCATGCCGGGCAGTGGTGGTGCTATGCTGGACGGTGGCGGCGCACACCTTTAATCTCAGCACTCAGGAGGCAGAGCCAGGCGGATCTCTGTGAGTTCGAGGCCAGCCTGGTCTACAGAGTGAGTTCCAGGAAAGGTGCAAAGCTACACAGAGAAACCCTGTCTCAAAAAACAACAACAACAAAAGAGTTTGAGTCATTCTCATTCATGATATAATGTGACAAGCCTGAAGGTTTTCTCAGGGACAAGCAGGGTCACAGGGGAACCCAGGGGACTTGGGCTCTCTACAATCACTCTCTTGTCTTTGATGCTTTTTGAATGATGGCTTGTACATGTACATTGTGCTTTTCCTCTCATTTTGCCCCACATACACACATTTCTCTGACCCCATTATTTGTAATGGCCAGGTAGAAATTTATCATAGACAAGAGAGCCAAATCTTTAATTAATGGCTGGGAATGTGGACTCGAGATGAGGCCCATTGAAGCACTCAGGTCCTACCGCTCATACACAAAAGCAGACATTAGCTCTTAGTAAGACAATATGAAAGCATCATTAAAGGAAATGGACAGAGATGATTGCTTGCTGATTAGAAAACATTGGGATTAAGAGCAATGTCCTTTTCATTATATGAGCTACTTCTTTTAGATTGTAGTACTGAATTATGTTAGGACAACATAGAAATTAATTTATTATCTCACCTGCAACTCTCCATTTTCATCCATAATTGATATGGTAGTTAGGGATGTGGGATGTTGAACGTCTGTCTAAAAAGCAGAATCCAAGACAAATATTAAATCTGCATCTATCAAAAGGAAAATTTCTGTGTTTTAGATAAATCATTTAAAAGAGACATCTGCTTGTGTCCTTGTTCAAGTAGATGTGTGATATGTGAATGTGCATACATGTGTGTGTGCATGTGTGCACATTTGAATCCATGTGGCCCACATTGAGTTAGTCACCAGACATGAAATAATAAAGAGGAAGACACACATGGTCTCCATATTCATAAAACGAATGGTATACTTGAAAAATACACATTTCATTGAGTAAACAAACAGTCACATTTGTTGTGTTGACTATGTAGAACAATTATAGTGTCTCTGACAAGTGGTTAAATAATATATTGGAAAAGTCATGCTCAGGAAATCTGCTCCTGTGTGTCATGTTATGTGTGTGAGCATGTCTTTGCATGCATGTGGAGGCCAGAGGACAATGTTAGAAGTTGTTTTTCAAGTGCTATACACTTGTCCTGGGAGAGAGTTTCAATCTCACTGGCCTGGAACTCCCAAGCAAGCCAGGCTGACTGGCCAGTGAGCTCCAGGAATTCACCTGACTCTGTCTCCTCAGTGATGGGATTGCAAGCATGTACCACCATGCCTTGCTTTTTTACATGGATAAACTCGGGTCTTCACATTTCCAGGCAAGCACTCTATCAACTTCTAGCTCCAACACTGGTTCTCATCTACCAAAGCTGAGCACTCCTGCATATGGAGCCAGGAAAAACGTATAAGTATTTTTTACATTTACTATCTTTACCAGAACACATGTATTGGAGTCTTCCTTCCTGAACGAATTGCCATGGCTGCATAATTGAAATGACATAAAAAATGTCCATCTACAATGGCACACTGTGGTCTGTACCTATGCTGAGATCTTCACAGCAGTAGTAAAATAACTTGAACTCTACAGGATAAAATCATGCATGTAAGCAACACAAGGATGAGAGAAACTACATTCTGTATTATTCTGTTTGCATGAAAGCCCAAACAGAGCACTAATCTGTGTTATTAGAAACATATGGTCTGGCAACAGCCATACCACCCTGAGTGTGTCTCATCTCCTCTGAATATAGACGTGACTGTTGGCAAGTTAACTTCACCAGTGTCAGACAGTTATGGGTCTTGGGGTCTTGAGACTTCTGGGTTCTCGTCCCGTGTGTGTGTGTGTGTGTGTGTGTGTGTGTGTGTGTGTGTGTGTGTGTGTATGTGTGTGTGTATTTTGTGACACTGGGCATTGAATATAGGATCTCACATGTGCCAAGCAATTATTTCACTCCTGAGCTGAATTCCCAGCTCCCATTTTTGTGCCTGTGAATTGTCACATGATATGCTCATTTTTTCACTGTGAGTGTTATACAGTAGACAGATAAAATGGCCAGTTTCTCCCTACTGCCTGTAGTTTAACCCTAAGTTCCTGTGGACAACAATAAGGCTTGACATGGATGATTTTGGATCTATCCTTCCAGACCCATATTCCTACCATGCCCTGCGAATCTCTACCTACCTTGGTTTTCAAGCACACTGCACTGTTTTCCACTTTCCTGATTGCAAAAATGTGATTTCTTACCTAAAATTCCCTATTGTTCTTCTTACCTTGTGTATCTCATTGGATGCCCAATCATATTCAGTTGAAAATCACCCCTCATTGCTCTCCCCCTATCCCCATACTCCACTGTGTGTGTTTTCTTAGTTGCTTTGCTACATTTCATAGTGTGGTATATTTAAAAATGTTTTGTCACCTCCTTGTCAGTCCTCCAGACTTCATCTAGTAAATGACCACAGGGAAAGGATCTGTTCTTGGAATTCTAGTCCATCCAACTATCTGCTATACTCCCTGTCACACACTGTAAGTTGCTAAGTGCTTGTGAGCACATGCTAGGATAAATAGGACTTGGGATGCATGGATAACCAGGTTGTCAAATAAAGGAAGCCAGGCACTCCCAATTGTTAGAAACAGTGAAACTATCAACTCTGTGCAATCAAGCCAGGAAAGAAGTGGGATTTCTGGGAGATGTCAGAGTAATGATGTCCAACAGGCAGAATAAGTATTGATGTATGTTGGAGGGTTGAAAAAAAGAACTTTGAAAACAAGTAAAGATCTTCTAAGCTGAAGATGCTAATGGCAGTAGTCACACAACAGTAAATCACGGATGCTTTCCTGGTGGCTAAGAGATGCACCTACATTTGGGTATGCATGCATCTTCTCATCTGTCTGTGGCTCCATATCAAACAGTAGCTCTCTGCTAGGCATCCTGCTACGTGCTGAAGACCACAGAGAGCGAACAAAAGTGCATAAACATGTCCTTAAGTTGATCCAACCTGATTACTGAGAACCAGGAAATAGCTACCATTTCATCTGCCCTGATGCCTCCAGGATCATGGTTTTGTTTATATCAAACAAGCATAAGCAATCCTCAGGTCACTTGCATTACTTATTAACTATCAAATTTTTTGCATTTACTACTTTATGCAGGCAGTGATTATATTTTGCGTTGGGAAGTAAAAACTACACCAGGAAGGGAGGAAGAAAGGGCAGTAAGGAAACAGGGAGGGACAGAGGACAGACAGACAGTGATAACCAGAATCTGGTGGGGCTTTGCTTTCCTTTTAAGAATCAATTTTTCATAACTCATTTGCAAAAAAATTATTGAGTCCTCAATAAAGAAAAAGCATTTGTTTGACTGGCTATCATAATCCAAATAGCAAAAATAGATAAAATAGATAGGCATTGGCTAGGATGGAGTGGGGAATATTTAGTGGAAAGAAGGAAGGCAGGAAAAGGAAGAAGAAGGGAGGATGGAAGGGAAGGAAGAAGAAGAGAGGGAGAGATGGAGGGGAAAAGGAGTGAATCACTGAAATTCATTCTCTATCCAAGGTGACAGCACATGTATTTTCTGATTTTCCCTGGGGGAGGTTTCCATTTTGCCACTGGGAGATGGGGAACACTGAGAGGCCTGATGAAGCATTATCTCTGCTGGGTTGATAAATAGGTCACCAGGCAAGGGTGTTATGGTGATAAAATGTGATCTGTTTTATGTCCTGAGTGTCTCTTACTGGCAAAAGTTACTTCACCACTTTAGAGACCTCTTTTGTTTTAATATTTAAATATACTGGAGACCAGAAATCACTGCACATGTCTCAGCTTGCTTTCTTTTTGATGTTCCCAAGTGTTGGTTGCAAGCATTCCAGTTTGGAAAAGGGTCTGAGTGATGGCATGACTCCCTCCTAGGTCCTCAAGCTTTGTGTGTCACTTATACCCACCCTCTCCCCACAGTGAGCACAGACGCTTGCCACACATTCCAAAACTGGTTGTACACTTACCTTTCCTGCTTGACCTTAAACTTCTTGAGTGGATTTAACTTTGAGTGGGCTAATCAGCTTTTAATCGTTAGATTCCATGACCCCAGATTCACTTGCACAACCCACTTTGAAGTTGGTTTGTGGGATAAACTATTAAATGAGTTGATTTAAAAAAACAACAACCAAGATTTGTTAAGTGCATATGAGTGCATTGCCCATAGAGGTCAGAAGCGGGCAATGGATCCCCTGAAGCCAGAGTTACAGGTGATTTTTGAGCCACTGGATGAGTGCTGGGACTAGAACTTTGATCCTCTAAAAGAACAGGAGCAAGTGCTGTTAAGCACTGAGACTTCCAGCCCCTGGAATGATTATTTTGTCTTTAGCTATTTTTTGAGATTATTTCAAAAGATAGATGTCTTCTGTCCATCTACATCCTGGTTGGCCTTGATTCCAGCACTGAGCAGTATGATTCTAATGGGACTTGTGGACTCCTTTAATGCACTAGGCTGTTGAGATCTAAGAGACATCTGCTTGTGGATGCCTTAAATGTATGAGACAGGATACATTAAGAAATGTAGATGTGTCCCCTAAATAAAGAACACAAGGAAATCTGTGATGTCACCTGGAGTTCCAGTGTTCCTTGAAGAAGGAAGTCCATCTTTGAGAGTCTTACAGCTGTTGGACGCTCAACTGTCACCTTCTTTTCACATTTATTCTGAACAAGCACAATCCATCCATCAGCGCTTAAAGAGTTTTCCAACAGTACATTGACCTTGAATGCGCCACATTGATTTTCAGTAACGCACCGCAAATAGGGTCGTTACGGAGTCACCCAACAGTGAACATGGTCGGGAACAGATTTCTGAAATTCCGATAGGGTGCCACCTGCCTTGGATGATGGATCAGCCTACTGTAAACCATCAATCCTTCTCAGGGGCTCGAAAACAGTGACACTTGAATGAAATTCATCACCACACACACCTCCAGACCAAGCCTAAGGCCATCGCAGGGCTTTTCTGCCATCTCGGGTCCTCTTGGGTAAAAGGTCTGTTTTGTTTGTAGTAGCATTTGTTTACTGAAATGCTTTCCTTGGAAGGACTCACTTGTGATGGTGACAGAGACGTAAGCACTACAGGGAATTATGTCTGCAGCAAGGATTGAGCGATAGATAAAAAGCCTCTGTCTTAAGCTGCCAGGGGTTAACGCCAAGCAATTAAGGTGATTGTTTCTTAGACAGTATTGGACACGTGTACACACACAAAGGGGACATTAGCACAACCAGAAGAGAACAAAGCAAGATTAACCAATGCCAGGCCCCAAATCAAAATGCAGAATGAACCCATGTTCTTTCAAATTCTCGGTAATCATGAAGTATTGCCTTGCAAAGTGAAGCATCTATGGTTTTTTGATGCCTCATGGGGGGTGCTTATAATAAATAAAGAGGTATTGTCAAGAATTGGAGAACTGTAGGAGGGATGCTAACTGTTCAATACCATGGATTTGGGAATTGATGTCTGCTTTAAATATGTGATGATGTGTTTGCTTACATGATAGTGATTGTCACTTTCAAGGTATTTCCCATGAGCCATGTGTCACCCCAGGCATAGTGTAGGCATTCCACAAACTTCCTAAAGGTTCCCGGCATTAGGTTTGTCTTTACAAATCAGAAAAGAGAGGCTCAGAGGTCTTAGGGAAGTTCTTCAGTCTTGAACACTTATCCACACTCAAGAGAGAAATCCTGTCTTTTCTCTTAGATTTCTGCTCTCCCAGACCTTCCACTATGGCCCACTGTCACTCAAAGAGCACAACAAATGGAACCACGGACACTTTGATACACATCATGTGGTTCTCACATCCTCTCCCCACTCCAAGAGCTTAAGCTAGAGCAGATACTGCCTTAGTCCATGGCCCCGGGGGTTAACAGCTGTTGCTGGGTGCGTGCAGTTTGCAGAGGTGGTTTTTGAGTTGCTAAGCTCATGATTACACTTCTATGATTATAAGCTCTTGGGAAGAGAGAAGGTGTCTGAAGGGTCTGAAGACTCTAATTGATGTTTGCTAACACACACCCAAGCCTATCATTCTTCCCTTCTCGCTTCAGACAATCCAGTGCCGGGCGCCCATGACCCTCTCCCATTAGACTCGGGGGTTGGTATGCAGCCAAGTAGGACCTGCAGTGATGATAGGTAAGGCCCACCACAGGTCAAAACCCAGCCCACCCTCCTTATGGGAAGGCTCAGGAAATGCTCACCTTGCTCCTTTGATAATTGAGTCCTTCATTGGTGGGAATCCAGTGTCTGCAACCTATGTGAGCCCCATGGTGAGACACTGCTTATTCCTCTGATTGACTTGTTTTCAGGAGACACCATGTTTTAGACCCAGAATATACCATCAACCATTCATTCGTTCATTCACCTCAATCTCTACTCTATCCCAAATTCAAGTTTGGATCCCTGAGGCATCCAGATGCTTCTAGGTCAGAGGTTCTCAACCTGTGGGTTGTGACTCCTTTGGGGGTCAAATGACTGCATATCAGATATTTACATTACGATTCACAACAGTAGCAAAATTATAGTTAAGAAATAACAACGAAAATAATTTTATGGTTGGGGATCAGCACAATATGAGGAACTGTATTAAAGGGTCTTAGCATTAGGAAGGTTGAGAACCACTGTTCTTGGCCATGAGGTTTGGTAGAGATGGTGTCCTATCTGATTTTTAGTTTTAGTACCAAAAGTAAAACTTTGTATGCAAAAGACACTCAATACTTGCTCTTTGAAAGAGAAACTGCTAACAGAGAGACCTTGTCTACCCATTCTTCCACTTTGCAAAGGCCATGAAGCTGAGGTACAATGATCATGACAGTGATTCACTTGTCCTGTGGCTGTGATTCAATATCTAATATGAAGCAACTAGAAATGAAGGCTTAACGTGGGCCCATGTTTCAGGGTATAGGCCACCATGGTGGGGAAGTTGTAGTAACAGGAGCTGGAGACAGCTGGCCGCAATGCACTCCCATTCTGGAAATGGAGAGACATGAATGTTGGGGCTCTGCTCACTTTCTCATTTTTTTATGCAGTCTGGGGTCCCAGTCAATTGGAGGGTGTTGCCTACCATCAGGGTGGGTCTCCCCTCAGTAGTTAAACCTTTCTGGAAATGCACTCATTGGTATTCTCAGAAGTATTTCCATGGTGACTCTAAATCCAATCAAGGTGACAGTGAAGATTAACCATTACATGGCCTTTTGATGAGGGAGCTTTCTTGGGATTTGTGGCCTCATGACAAGAAAAATACAGCTGCTACAATGTCCCATGTTCCTGTCATACACAAAGTAGAAATTTCCCAAATACTCTCTAAAAGGCATAATTATTCATTAATAAATGGATGAACCAACATCTCTTGAATGAATATGAGAGGTGAGTGAGTACTGTCAGTAACTAACTAGTTGCTGAGTGAATGGATGGACAGTTATTTCTTGAATGACAAGACATGACATGGCTGTGTTAACTTTCCCACACTGGTAGGAATTCAAGCTGAACTGATGCAGCAGACAACTTTGAATTTAAACTTGTCAACATGTTGTGTTCAAGCTGCCTAACAGACTACACCTTCCAAATGCACAGTTGCTAGAACTCATTGCACAGAATCTGTTTTCAGAATTCCAAAACGTTCCCTGCAACTCCACTCTCTGCATCTGAGTGACCAGAAGAGTGGTATCCCTGCTGGTGGGCATACTGTGTGTGCTCAGGAATGAATGGGGCTGCATAAAGATCAATTCCAGGAGCCATCAGTATTCACAAAGGAAACCCAATACATGACAAATGTGATTAGAAACAACTGTCAAATAATGACAAATAAGTTCTAATAAAAACAGACACAATCTTCACAATTACTTGCAAGGCGGGTATTTATCAAGCAGAGCAAGATTAAAAATGACCATATCGCATTAAAGACACCCAGCTGATGGAATTTTAAATATGCAGCTGGGCTTTTTCCCTTTGCTCATGCCTCCCTCCTGGCCCAGCTCCTTGCAGAGAAATGGGGTGGAGTGAATTTAAACAAAGAGTGTTCTAATATGCCCAGGAGTGTTATCTTAAGAGTTTGGCTCTGCCGAAAAGTGAGACCACAGTGTGGAGGCAAGTGGGATAGATGAAGGCAATTCAGGCCCCGATTGTGGGATACACAATGGAGGGACACACGGTGCATGGCAAGAGATACTACAGGGCCTGATACTCCAAGAAGGCAATGATCTCCAATGAGGAAATCTAGATGGATTGAACTACAAGGACGGGGCAGTGATGATTAGGAAGCCCTGCTAATTCCTGAATGGTTCGGCTCTCTTTCAAAGACTTTAAGGAAATGTATTCTGTTATTTTGTCACCATGATGACAAAGTTATGGCTATGAGAACCCATATACAATTCTAAAAATTGAAGGGAATTGCTATTGTTGGCAATTATTAATGCTCTGTCTACAGAGCTAGCCAACGTGTGGGTTTTGTGGGGCCTAAGACTAATCTACATTAGAGTCTTTCTGTAAGAAAAATTATGTAAAATTATGTTTGATAGTAAGTATTTATTTAGAAAGAAAGGATGTCAAAATTTAACAGTTATTCTATTGAAAAATCTTTTCTAATAAATAGTATTGAAGAAATGGGCTAAGCAGAAGAAATGTCTCAAAAGTGAAGCTTAGCATATTATCAATGAATTTCTGATGTGTTTGGAACTGTGTATTTAGTGCCTTTTCATATTCCTAGAAAACAATGCAAACTTTTTGCCATTTTGTACACCAAAGCCTGTAGCACAAAGAGGTTAAATCTCTGACCTATTATTAATACAGACACAGAATTTGAACTCTGCCTGAACATTAAAGATGACAATGTGTGTACTTTGTCACATGGTATCTGTTCATGTTAGCTTTAACTGTCAACTTTACACACTTTAGTGTTATCTGAGAAGAAAGACTCCTCTGAGAAATTAAGTAGATCAGAATAAACTTTGGGGGATTGTCTTGATTATTAATTAACACAGGAAAGCCCAATCTCTGGGCTGTCCCCTCCCTCAGTCGGTGGCTATGGGTTGTGTTAGAAAGATAGCTGAGCATTATTTAGCATGGGAGAAAGCTAGCTAGCATCCTCCTTGATGGTTCCTGCTTTACTTCCTTGGTCCAGAGTAAATTTCCTAGTCAAAAACAGAGCTGTATGTAATAGCAAGCCGTCACATCTTCAGGTTTCTGCCTTACTTCTCTCCGTAATGGACTATGAACTGGAAGTAGAAAATGAAAAATACATTCTTTCTTGCCCAAGTGTCTTTTGGGTCTGAGTGTTTTAAATAGCAACAGAAAGCAAAATAAAGCAATGTCTAAATGAAAAGATAAATATTCCATTTCTTAGGAAGCAATCTGGAGAATTCAGAATTTAGATACATCGGGCTCAGTATATTAGTAGAGATTGGCCTCAGTTAAAATAAAGGAAGGGTGGCAGAGAGAGGACCCAGAAATGAGGAAGGGAGGAAAGAAGGACAGCCATGCCATTGTCTGTCTATTATTTGGTTTTTGGTGACATACTGTCATAAAGAGGGAAGCTGACAGGCCTTATCCACTTTAAAGAAAAAGCATGCACCAAGAGCCAAGTAGTCCTTATGCCTCAGAGCTGGACTATTGCCTATGGTGGCAGTCCACCTATAACTTTTTTTACAGTGATCTTTTGTCTGATGGCCAACACCCTTTGGTACCAGGGCCTTCTACTTGTCCAGAACTCACTCCCATTTCTCTTTAACCCAAACTGTGGTTATTCGCAACTACTTGTTTTCTTTCAGAATAAGAGAAAGATGGGTGAGGAGTTACATGAGTTTTGATTCATAGGTCAGAAAATTATTTTCCCAACCTCATTGACTAGGTAATTTCAACATCATTTTTACATTAAACCAAAGTAGTCTAATTTATACAGTTTTTTTTTAAGAAACAACGATTTAGATTTTGTACTTTTTAGGAGATGTGGTTACTATGAAAGAAAGATGATGTGTTAAATATTTTCTCTTGTGGCTTGAATGTGACATGTCTTCCAGAGATTCATGTAGCTGAATACTTCCACACTCAGCTGGTGACACCATTTGGAAGTTTATGGAAGCTTTAGGACATAATGTATAGGTGGCAGACACAGGCTACATGGGACGTGTTTTTGAGGGGGTATGGCCTACTTCATGTTCTACCCTAGTCCTCTGCTTCTTGAGGAGATATGACCGGCCCTAGCATCCTCTTCTGCCATCATGAGCTTCCACACCAGGATGGACTGTGTCCTCTCAAAGTGTGAGCCAAAACAAATCCTTCCTCCTCTAAGTTGCTTCTTCCAGGTCTTTGGTCACAATGATGAGTTAAGTGGCCTTATATGCTTAAAAAGAAAAGAAAAATAGGAGGGAAATTAGAAGACAATTAATGGAACCTGAGGGGATGAGTTTTTGGTCAGGTCAGTAGCTCTGATCCCAGAGGGATGCAAGTTGGTCTCTTTTACCTCAAGACAATTCTGTTTCTTCTTAAATCAGGCCCTTGTGTGCTCTTGTTGGCAGACTTCTCATCACAAAGAACTGGGGGTGATGGGTATGCCAATTTCCCTGATTTCATCACACACACATACACACACACACACACACACACACACACACACACACACACACACACATACACAACATGAACATGGATTAGGCCTCCCAAACAGGTGTAATTATTGTGTGTCAATTAAAATTAAAATCAAGCTTAGATTTCAAAAGAAAGGCTTAGCTGACCCAAACACAGTAGATCACTCAACACAATATTCCTGGTTTCCTCTGTGTGGCTTGGTATCTGGCCTTTGTTGATACAGCTCACCACTAGGGTGTGGTCTCAAACCAACCAGAACTACAGAACAATCCTAAAGTTTTGTAGCTCAGCATCCTACAAGGTAGAATAATAAGCCCATCTTAGGCTCCCATGTATTAGACTCTACTGTATTAATTCATTGATTTGTTGACTGCTCAAAAATGTTTAACAAACATGGATTGTGTTTTCATGAGACAGTGAACTTTTTCTGCATCCAAGTCTAAACTTAATTGTAGACAGGGTGGTGAATAATCTGGGAGGTTACCCAACAAGTTTATTCAATAGTCAGCTTCAGCACAAGGACCCAAAGAGGTGATCCATCTCACCAAAACCAAAGGTTTATAATCTCTTCAGTTTCACCACACAAAGGGTATGGAGCAATTTTTGAGACCAGAATTGGAGTAGAAACAGGAAAGTCATCAGACTTGTCTTCATCAGGCAGCTTCTCTTCCTCTTTCCTACATCATCATGTCTTCTTCTCCATGGGACCATGTCATCAGCCTACACATGTCTATCACCTCCCACCTCAAAAGCAAACTCCTAGTGGCTCATATTTTGATTGCTGCTGTCCCACATCTCTGCTCACCCCTTCTGTATTTCTTGATCTGTCTAACTCATTACATTTGGGCTTTCACACCTAGCATTTAATTCCAACTATTCTTACCATGGCCTCCATATTGCAAAGCCATGGACAATTCCCAATCTCCATTTCAATGGGCCTATTGACAGTCTTCTGTTCAAGTGGCTATTTCTTCTTTGTTTCTTGACTTCCAGAGACCTCCTTTGAGATCCTTCTCTAACTTCACTGAGACACTCAGTTTTAGTGTCTTTCATTAAATTCTTCTCATTTGTTTCCTTTTCTCTTTTCTCCTCCTCCTTCTCCACTCTCTTTCTCCTTCTCAGCTCCTTCTTTCTCCTGGTGTATATGTGAGTGCATGTGAAGGCTTTGCAATGCTATCCCCTACACTGAATGAGTTCTTTGGTTGTGTCATATGCATACTGCATGGCTTATCCTCTCTCTCTCTCTCTCTCTCTCTCTCTCTCTCTCTCTCCCTCTCCCTCTCCCTCTCCCTCTACCTTTCTCTCTCTCTTTTTCTGTGTACATGTGTAGGCACATGCATGTGGAAAATAGAAGTCCATGTTGAGTATCTATTACTCTCTACCTTGTTTTACAAAATGCTCTCTCACTGAACCTGGAGCTCACTGATTGGTTATACTGGCTTTCCATTGAGTTCTAGAGATCTGTTGGTGTTTGACATGGTGGTAGTGCCCCACCTTTATCTTAAAGGCAGAATCATTAGAAAAGTCTTTTTCTGATAGCATATATTGGCCCCCCTTCCCCTTATCTTTATTTAACCTTGTCTGCTTTGTCTTTAGCATCCACTACCACCTATGATACTCTTCTTTTTTTGTTTCAAATCCTCTCCCTTCTAGATATATTCTCCATGGCAGCAATGATAGTCTCAGAAGTTAAACTGCCTCTGTGCTGTTTAGTGTCTTTGCTCTGACATGAATTATTTTCTTTCTAAATATTTGTTGAAGTAATGATTTTAACTGAATTCATGAATGGATGCATCTAATTATTTTGGCCTTCTTTGTAGAACACACCAAACAATCAGGTTGGAGAGAAATGAGTGGGGATCAAGGAAAATGGGGTGCAGGTAATAAAGATTCCCTGTGAAGACAAGGTATGTTATTACCCATCATCACTGATCTTTGTGTTATTATGAGCCCAGTATAAGGTCATCAAAGCGACAGCAAAACGCCACCTGGAAATGTCATTGCATAGAGTATTGAAGTGTAGTGTAGAATTGCTCATTAAGTGGATATGGGAGGCTGGGTGACCAAGGCCAAGGTCAGCAGATGAGCTGCCTGCCTGTCTGGCTGCTTTGTGTGAGCTTCCTGTTTTCCAGAAACTCTGTGACCAGTCATTGTCCTTTCCTAGTGGGAAGACTTTCCATCTCCATATAGAAGGACATACAAAAAGAGGAAAATTAAAGACTCATTGCCCAAGCTGAAATGGCTGGAAATAGCATGACAGCTCAGTAAGAGCAGAGGAATGAGAGAGAAATGTATGACCCCCAAGATGGAGCCTCGGGATTGGCATTACATCCCTGTACTGTGATGTACTCATGTGCCACACGAGAATGTTAGAAAATACCCACACCACAGAAGTTTTACAGTGATGAGCTATCAAAAAAATCTTGACTGATGCCAAAAGCACTGCTGCTAATAGGTAAATGGTTATGGTAGTTGTTGCAACAGGAAGAGGAGCAGGGGGAGAAGGACGTATAGGTTGCCCTTGATGGTTACGGTTTTAGTGTAAGAGCTGAAAGAGAAAGGTAGCAGTAAGTAAGGATAGAGTAAGAGCAGTCAGTCATAGTGGGAGTTATAGAAGAAGAATTCAGCAAAGAAATCAGAGAAAGACCTCCAAGAAGTTCAAGTAACAAGAAAATGAAATGAACACCTGCGGAGAATGCCGCCAATAGGCTCAGGGAGATGAAGACTTCCCATTGCTTTGCAACATGGAAGCCATTAACAGAATGACAGCATAGTACAGTAATCAGCACAAGGAAGAAGAGAGAGGGCTAACAGTGCTATGTGATAATGGTGGTGACAGTCAGAGTGAAAGCAAAAGTCCTATGGCAATGGTGGTGGAAATGGACATGGAAGAACTTGGAGTGGCCACAGGCGGTGGTGGTGATTGTTTGGCTCCTAGTATGAGAAGCAGGAATCATAGTAGGGTAGCCAAATGAATGACATTGGCTTGTTGAACACAGATTTGGGTCTCAGCAAACAGCATACCTCAATATGAAAGTCATTGCATGGATTTCTTTTTTCTTTTTTTCCTTTACTGGAAGAGTTACAAACTAAATTGTGTCTCCGTGTCTGCCCTTAAGTACACTTGTGAGGGTCACTTCTACCGAGCTAGCTCAGTGGTACAGCACTTGCCTCACATGCTTGGGTTTGATTCCTAGCACCCACATGGCAGCTCATGTAACTCCAGTTCTGAAGGACCCCACACCCTCTTCTGGCTTCTGTGGGTACTAGGCATGCATATGGTGCACAGTCATTTATGCAAGCATATACATAAAACAATAAAGTGAAAAATCACAAAATAAATAAAGCAAGAACTTAACCTCTATGTGTCTCAGTTTTATCATAAAATGAGGAAAATTACAGCTGTGTAATTGTTCAGTTGGAACCTCCAGTTCACTCCTGCTCAATGTAGAAAGCTCCATTCCTCTCTCTCTTTCTTTCTCTCCAAACCCTGCCCACTCAGAGAGCCTTCAAACAAAGGAAAGGCACCAAAAGCCTAGTTTTGCGATCTTGGTGGCTACTGCAGCTTCCTCCTCTGAAGTTGCCAGCTGCCCAAGTTCCCACCTAAGTGCTCAGCTTTTGACCATACTTAGGCACAAACCCAGCTTGTGGTGGATGCATCATCACCCCTCACCTACAACTTATAAAACCTCCCTGATTTCACTTGTGGGCGCATCTTCTCTGGCCTTGATCTCTGGGACTGGAGACCCACCTGGGAGTTGCTTTGCTCAAATAAGCCTATTGTTATACTTTTTCAATTCAGCTTGATCAGGCTTACTGTGTCAGTGGAGAAAATTGAGAATCGATCTACCTCAAGACCCAGCCATACCACTCTTGGGCATATACCCAAGGAATGTTCAATTATACCACAAACATACATGCTCAACTATGTTCATAGCAGCACTATTCATAATAGCCAGAACCCGGAAACAACCTAGATGCCTGTCAACTGAAGAATGGATTAAGAAAATGTGGTACATATACACAATGGAGTACTACTCAGCAGAGAAAAATGACAGCATGAAATTTGCAGGCGAATGGATGAAACTAGAAAATATCACCCTGAGTGACGTAACCCAAACCCAGAAGGACAAACGTGGTATGTACTCTCTCATAAGTGGATACTAGATGTAAAGCAAAGAATAATCAGACTGCAAGCCACAGAACCAGGGAGGCTACATAGCAGGGGGGACCCTAGGATGACTGTGGCTTATAATAAGTTTTGGCATTGCATGGACTTCTAAAGAACAAAAAAAGAAAGTCATAACCCAAGACATTTTCCAAATATATTGGTGAGGATATTAGGTGGGTGGCCTAGAGCAAAGCATGGGAAGTTCTGCTGCTATAGGCTTTAGGTGCTGACTGATGCCATTCTTAATTTGGGGGTTTGAAGAAGTAAGAGGTCTGTTAATGGTTAGTCAAAAGGGAATTGTGTCAGCCACAAGGATGGACAATGCATGGCTGTTAAGGGGACTACAGAAAGCCCAAGACCATTGAATTCTGGTTCTGTAACATTGCAGTTCTCCAGAAGTTCTGAAGTTCTTTCTGGTCTTTAGCATAGATTTGGCTCCCCAACTGCAGGCACTTCAGTTCACATAGTTACTAGAGCAGATGAAGAGTGGATTTTAATGGGGTGGCCCTGGTGACAGCCCCTGAAAGATGAGGAGAGGTAGGAGGAAGGCGAGGAGAAGATAGAGGAGGGGAAGGAGGGGGATTCAAAAGAGCAGAGACCTGGGAATGAGAGAGGAGAAGGAGGAGAAGAAGGAGCCGGGGTATGACAAGAATGGTAGTGTGGCGATGATGGTAGCTGTGATAGCGGGTGGAAGTACCAATAGTCTCAAAAAATGGAGTTAAATCATAAACCTGTACTAACAATGATTGGAAGCAGACTATAGACAAAAACAATGTAAACACAGCAGAGAGACAAGGTGTGACTTCCAATAAAAATCGGGTCCTTGACTTTTATGTATGTGTGTCCCTGTGTATGTAGCTATGTGTGCACAAATGTGTGCCAATGTGTGTATGTGTGTACAAATGTGTGACTATGTCTCTGGAGCCAAGGGCCAACTTCAGGAGCTGTACCTCAGGTGTCATCCACCTGGTTTTCTGAAGCAAGGTTGCCATTAGCTTGTGAATCACCACTTCAGCAGGGCTGGTTGGCCAAATGTGTGTGCTTGTGTCTGCCTCCCCAGGGCTGGGATTACAAGTGTGCACCACGAGGACTGGTGTTTACATGGCAAGCCCTTCACTGATCTGTTTTTGTTTTTTGTTTTGGTTTGGTTTGGTTTTGTTGTTATTGCTTGTTTGTCTGTTTCTGGGATTACAGGTGTGCTCCACCCCACCAAGATTGAGCAGTAGAAATAATGCCTCACTAATGCCTCCAGGAGCAGAGATGGCATGGGCGAGGCAGTCACTGTAGTCTGCTCCTCTGCATCTGGAATGACCACAGTCAAATTCTAACAGGGGCAGCATTTTAGCATTTGTATTGGACTTACTCTCTGGGTATTTTACTGTGCACACTGTGTACTGATTTGTCACTTTTTTAGGGTAAGATTATGTCTCTGAGTAAGCTGATTAGTGTTAGACTGATTGTTTTAAAATAACTCATGCGGCATCTGAATTTATTTACATACATGATATTGCCTTCTATAAACACAGCTGTATGAGCAAGAAAATTCAACGGTATTTTAGGAAGTTAAGCCAACAGTTTAGCTGTAATGAAGGCTGCCTTCTCATTCTGCTTTCTCTCTATTTCTTTTTCTTTCTGGACTGTTTTTCAACAAGTGTTGGGCTTGAAGACTTGTGTCCCAAAGGGTCTCACAAAGTGAGAGAAATACAGAATATCCATCAAGAGAAGGTGAAGTGTGCCAGTGAAGGAGGTGGCTGGTCCTGGTTTCAATGTTACGAGGGCACGTAGAATTTTATTCTGCATGGAAACCATGAGGGTATTAGGGCCATTTCCAACTCTGTGTAGTGCAATACTTTTCTGATTTTATGGATTCCATATGGATTTGCTGAACATGATTCTGTGTTGTACAGCTATGAGTTAGACACTGGGTATCCAATAATAAGTGATGATAACCCTGTCTCTGTGAATTTTACAGTCTCCTAATATGTGAGTCTATAAGTATGTGTCCATATATGTAGGGTGTGTGTGTGTGTGTGTGTGTGTGTGTGTGTATATGTGTGTATGTGTGTTTAATTTGACATGTGTTGTGTGTGCTCAGTCTGACCAATGGTATGTGTATATGTTCAGTCTGAAATATGGAGTGTGTGTGTGTGGGTATGTGTGTGTGTGCTCAGTCTGACATGTAGAGTACATGTGTGTGTGTGTGTGTGTGTGTGTGTGTGTGTGTGTGTGTGTGTGTGGTGTGTGTATGGTGTGTATGTGTGTGTCTCTGTGTGTGCTCAGTCTGATTAAAGATTGGCCAGCTGCTTATAACTTGGTAAAGAACCTGCTTCTTGGTCCATTGATCTCCAGTTTTTTGTCTCATTCTTTTATTGACCATTAATCATGTTGTATTCTTTCCTTGTTTCAGCCCCCTTTGATGAGTTTATTCTTCTAATTTATTCAGGTAGATCACTGACTTAAAGTTCATTTTTTAAATTTAGCATTTGTAGTAACGTTTTTGAGAATTAAAATGTGTTTTGATCATATCCACCTACACTCCTCCCCAACCCTTCGCAGATCTATCCTCTCCCTCCCTCCCTTCGTAACTGTATGTCCACTATTCCTGCTGTTGCCCATTGAGTACAGCTTGCCTGCCTCTGTCTGCATTGGCGTGGTATCAGCCATTGGAGCATGGTCGACTCACCAAGGGCTATGCCCTTAGAGGAAACTGATGCTCCCTCTCCCAGAAGCCACCAGCTGTCCACAGATCCTCAGCTAGAAGTGAAGCTCGTGAACCTCTTCCCAATTTCATGCCAGAAGACAACTTTTTCTTGGTAATAAAATGTGTGTACAATTTCCCTTCGGAGTATTGCTTAAGCTGAATCTCATGGGTTCTGATACAAGTTTTTACTTCAAAATGTTGTCTAAACCCCTGATCTTTTAATTTGAGTGATGAATTATCAATGATTGTAGTTCAACTTTTGAATGTCCAAGGATTTTCTGCTTACTCATCTATTATTGATTACTCATTAAATTCTGTATGGTTAGTGAATATATTTTATGTGATTTCAGTTGTCTTATATGTAGCAAGCCTTTTATGTCACAGAACATAATTTATGTTGTTTAACATGTAAGAGGCATTGAGAAAACAGTGTGTGTTGTGCTATCAGTGGCAGGAGCAGGCCATACATGTAGCATTGGTTTATCATGTTGAGTGTTCTGCATTCTCCCAGGTTTTCTGTTGGTTCTTCTTGAGGTAGGGATCTAAAAATCTCTAAATAGCATTGTGGATATTTCTTCACTTCAGTTATATGGTACTTTGGTTCGTGAAGTTGTAATATCGAAGATTTATACACACTTAGCATTGTTACATCTTCTTGATAAAGTGAGACTCTTTAAAACTCATTATATGTAGCAATGGGTTTCATCCATGTCTATGACACATTTTCAGGGTGTGCACCTCCATTACCCTCTCATATCCCTCCCACTGACCCCCTTTTATTTGCTCCCGTGTGTGTGTGTGTGTGTGTGTGTGTGTGTGTGTGTGTGAGAGAGAGAGAGAGAGAGATGCGTGTGGTGTGTGTGTGTGTCTATGTGTGTGGTGTGTAGTGTGTGTGTGTGTGTGTGGTATGTGTGTGTGTGTGATGTGTGTGTGTGTGTGTGTGGTGTCTGTGTGTGAGTATGTGTGTGTGATATGTGTGTGGTGCATGTGGTGTGTGTGTGGTGTATGTATGTGAGGTGTGTGTGTGTGATGTGTGTGTGTGTGGTATGTGGTGTGTGTGTGTGGTGTGTGTGTGGTATGTGTGTGTGGTGTGTGTGTGTGGTGTGTGTAGTGTGTGTGTATGTGTGTGGTGTGTGTGTAGTGTGTGTGTGTATGTGTGTGGTGTGTGTGGTGTGTGTGATGTGTGTGATGTGTGTGTGGTGTATGTGTGTGTGTGATGTGTGTGGTTGTGTGTGTGTGTCTGTGTAGTGTGTGTGTGTCTGTGTGTGTGTGTATGTGGTGTGTAGTGTGTGTGGTGTGTGTATGTGGTGTGTGTGGTGTGTGTGTGGTGTGTGTAGTGTGTGTGGTGTGTGTATGTGGTGTGTGTGTGGTGTGTGTGTGGTGTGTGTAGTGTGTGTGTGTATGTGTGTGGTGTGTGTGTGTGGTGTGTGTAGTGTGTGTGTATGTGTGTGGTGTGTGTGATGTGTGTGTGTGATGTGTGTAGTGTGTGTGGTTGTGTGTGTGTGTGGTTGTGTGTGTGTGATGTGTGTAGTGTGTGTGTGTGTGTGTGTGTGTGTGTGTGTGTGTGTGTGGTGTGTGTCCCAATAGACACTCTCTGATCATATGAAATATCCGTTCTTTTTATCTCTGGTAACACTCCTTGCCCTTAGACTTCCCAGCAATCCCTTTCCTATCTCCTTGGCTCCCGCAGCTCTTTGAGGAATGACTGTGAACAGACACTGCAATGAACACATTCATTCACATTCTTCCACTCATTTATCCTTATGAGGACCCAAGCAGCAGTACCGTAGCTCTGTCAACACTGTCCTTATTTTACGGATGGAGTCTTTGGGTCTCAGAGAGTTTGCATGCATTTCTGAGAGACACAAAGCTAGTAGCCAGAGAGATGGAGCATCTCCCTTGGACTGATGGCAACCACCTTCACTAAATGATTTCTTTACATCCCTCTTTTCCACCCAGAAAACTCATACACTGATCAAGCTATTCCTTCATACCTAGCAAGTAAGTTCTGGTATCACTGAAGGCTTCCTGTGGGTAACGGGTGCACATGCACACCCTGACTGGCACATAGGCATCCACCAACTCTTTGTTGAATGAGCAAACCCCTGAATGTTTATTCAGCACCTCTAAGTGCCTGTAGACTTTTTATGTATGATAAGGGAGTATATCCAAGTACATAATTTCATACTCAAACATATATAAATTATACGAGGCACAGGTGTATGTCTAAAATATATTTTGGCACCGCACGAAAGAAAGCTTTTTAGAGTCGGAAGGAGAACCCGTGGCACAGATCTGGACCTGCCTGTCTTCCCACCTGCTGAGAGACTTCATGTACTTTTGCAAAGAGGCAAAAGTGAATATACGTCCGATCTTGGAATTAACTATCCCATTAAACTATGGTCGCTTCTTCCTCCTCCCCACACCCTCCCCTGACTCACACCCCCACCCTACCCAGCTTAGCCTATCATTAGCCGCTATCTGGAATTGACAGTAGAGTAATTTGAACTCTGACTCCCCAGGGCCTATTCTTTTACTTCCTGCTGTAGGAATACGGTGTGTATTGATTAGATATCAGACTGTAATGGGCTTCCAATCTCTCTGCCTTAAGATATATGATGGAGATGACAGGAAGCAGATAGCCGGTTACTACTTGTAAATAGTCTTGCTCGAGCAAAATGGTTGGTAACCGCTTCGCTGCCGTATGTACTCCAAAGCTGCTTTATGGCATGAGAAAGAAAATCATGGGATTCTCTTGTCCAGTACAGCCACCGCCCCAGATGGTCTTCCCTTGGAAAACTGTGCATCGTTAAACTCAGAGTTACCTGGAGAAGCGCTATTCTTGTTGCTCAGAGACTAAACCAGTTTCATCTCCAGCCTGCTCCTACCTGCATGACCGAGGGAAAATCAGGTGGGCTAGAGGCTGAGCATAGGCTTCTCGCCCCTGAGCAAGATCTGAAGCCATTCACTCACAAAGCCTCGATTTCCATATCTGTGAAATGGGAAAAGCACTACCACTTCCCATGTTCCTGCAAGGCCTAAGTGAAAATGCTAACACAGTGGCCTTTGCATGGTGATTCCTGTTGCTTCTCCTTCATTCCGTACTTTCCCAAACACAAGCTTCCTCTTGGATGGAATCAGTTCTGGGAAGAGGCAGTCTCTCAACTGCGTCTCCTTGGGTAGCTCTGTGCAGCCCTTTGATAGTGCATGGTGGTGGTATTCATTGACAGGTAGACTGAAGGTTCCAGTTGACATGGACTTTCTCAGGCCCTGGAGGTTGCTTATGGCAGCCAGGGCCCAGGCCTGACTAATCATCCTGTGTGAGGTCGGCCTGGGTTTATTTTCTGTGTCTTGTCTACTTGTTTGAGTAGAGGTTGCCTTGGTTTGGGTTCTGAGCTTAATATCTGCTGGAGGAAGTCCAAAGTGGACGGAGCCACCTTTTCCCTCCTGGTGCTTCTGCAGAAGCCAGGAGAACCTGCTCTCTCCCTCCCTGGTGTGGGTTTGATTTTGCCAGGTAGGAGTTACTTTCCATTGGGTCTTCATTTTCTTTTTCTTAGAACAGCAATGACAGAAAACCTGAACAGTGGTTCCAACAGGATTCCAAGGGAAGACCGTGAACTTTTAGAGGGAATGAAATGTGAGGTTATACATTTTTAATTACACCGGACTTAAAGCTCATATTCATTTATTACCAGCGATATCAGCCACTTATCTACCGCTTCTCTCATCTTTGCCCTGCAAACAGACATGACCCTGGTCAAGGAAGATAAATGGAGAATTAAAAATGGCTACCATCTGGGAATTGATTGGAAAACAGAAGAAAAAGCCAGGGCTGCAGGTTAATCCTGGGCTCTTCCCAATCTTTCAGCTGCTCCCACATCTGTGAGTGCAGAAAAGACCCAGTGGCCCCCACTTCCCCCTTTGCTAACGTTTCCTTATTGTTCCTTCCTCCTCTGTCCCTGTTAGGGTGAGGGGATCAATAAAGTCAGCTTTGAGAGAGGAAGGAGCAGCCTTCAGCCTGGTATCAGATGCCACATCCGTGCAGCATGTGGAGAGGGCCCAGTGTGCTTTGAGTGACCTAAGTGCACGGCCCCAAAACAGTGAATTCATATTATTGACTTCATCAGCATTGTCCTCCTGGAGGTTGCTCTTAATTAGCTCAAGAGAGGACTGAGAAGGGAACTGTGACTGTCACCTTCAGTACAGAGAGATCTGGCCAGGAAGGTCATCCAGATGCAGAAAATGATGGGCACCCATTGCTGAGTAACTTATATGCACCAGCACCTGTGCCACGTTTGAGACGGCCCATACCTCAAGCCACCTTGAGAGGCTCTGGTTGTTGCTGTCCTGAAGATGAGGACCACTGAGACATGAGGATGAATGGAAGCTCGATGCCATCTATTTGGTGGGTGATTGTAAAAGATTTCACACACCGGCCTTTGTGGCTTCCCAAAGAAGCCCAGCTCTGACTCGTCACCAGGCCCAGCTACCAGCAAGTAACAGAAAATAAAGAAGAGTGCAAAAGGAGATCCTTTAATCCTGTCCTTCAGCGTTCAAGTTCAGAAACAAATGCAGAGAAGGAGAAGGACTCTGTGAATGTCACACAGCAGAGCTTGACCCAAGACTGTCATTCCCATGCCTTTGGACAAAGACACAGCACACTTTCCTTCATCCTAGCCTCTCATGTCAGATCTCAACAGGAAATGTTCCTCTCTGCAATGCCTCAGCCAGTGAGGGCTCCACAATTGAAGAGACAGGTGGTTGACACATTAGATCTCATGGGGTTATTTTATTTATTCAACAGATCTTTGTTGAACACCTACTATACACAAACAAGACCAAGATTAAGTACTGAGATTTCAAGCACTAACAGGTAGGTGTGTGTGTGTGTGTGTGTGTGTGTGTGTGTGTGTGCGCGTGTGTGCGTGCGCGCGTATTCACAAAAGCACACATTTTTGTGTGCCCATGTAGAGGCCAGAGCCTGACATTAGATTCGTATTCTCTCTCTGTGTCTCTGTGTCTCTGTCTGTGTCTATCTGTCTGTCTCTCTTTTTCCTGCTACCGGGTCTCTCCAAAACAAACAAAACAAAACAGAAACCCTGGAGATAATTCTGAGCAGTGAGCTCCATGGATCATCCTCTCAACTCTCTTCAGGACTGGGTGGTGGGTCACACCACTGCATCTTACTTTCACGTGAATGCTGGGGATTTAAACTCAAATCCTCATACTTGTGCAGCAAACACTTTATGCACTGAGCCATCTCCTTAGCCCTGTTTTCCCTCCCCTTTCTCTCCAGTAGCTGCCCCCAAAATAAGTTTGGGCTGCAAAATAGAACGAGGTAAATATGATTTTTTAAAGTACCAACAGTGTAACCACGTGTAGACACTCAATGCAAATTGAAACAGCCAAACATTTGCTTCAGAATTCACCTTGATCACCCAGTATATTTTGTGCAATATTGAAGTAATCATGCTTTTTTCTAATTTCACTAGTCCTAAAAATAAAAATGAAAACAAACTAAAATGAGAACACCTCTGAATTGAGATATTCTTGCTTTGAAGCAAAGTGCTGAGACTTTTAGAGAGGAAGGGCTAAATAGTGCTCACGTTTACAGAATGCTGACTCTAGCTGGGCCAGGCACTCCATAGACATGACTTCATTTAATCCCCTCAAAACTCCTGCAAGGTGTGTTATTATCTCCATTTTACAGATGGGGAAGCTAAAAGTGTAATGGCTTGTCATTAAGACTCATAGCCAGACAGCAGGCATGGTCCAATTAACTGCAGAGCTGACACTTTGAAAGTCACCTCTCTACATACAGGAAGTAGTGAGGGTCTTCTCATAGTGATAAAACCACAAAGATGGAAATACTGATTTCCTGTGTGCTGAGCACTCACAGTGCCATGTGAGATGTGGAGTGAATTCAAGGTGTGATCCTATTTGGTCCTCTCTAAAACACTATGGACAGAGCATTTTGTTTTCTTTATCTTACATACGAGAAAATGAAAGTTCTGAAGCTGTCCAGGATTCCAGATTCCAGATTCCAGCTCTATAAGGTCAATCCTTGGCTCTGTAGTATTTCCGTGTGTGTGTGTGTGTGTGTGTGTGTGTGTGTGTGTGTGTGTGTGTGTATTTCAAATCTGTGTGGGCACACAAGCATGTGTGTATATGTGCATATGAGTCAAGATTTATGTCAAAAATCACCTATTATCACTCTTCAGACTTATTAAGTCAGGATAGCAAACCTAAAACTTCTGATGTGTTTGGCCTTGCCAGCCAGCCAGTTCTGGGAATCGTCTCTCCACTTTTTGAGGCATGAATCACTACATCATTGTGATCACCCAGCATTTACAAGATTCTGGATATCCAAACTCTGGTTCTCCCAGATCTATCTCCCCAGCACCCCTGTACTCTTGATGATTACCCCACATGGCCTTTCTTGGAAGAGAGAATAGCTATTCTGCAAAGGTTAAGTTTCATAATTACAATTTCAGGTACAGTTTTATGTACTAGGTCAAATAGTACCAGAAGGATTACAAGTGGGAATGGAAAGTAAATACAACGCATAATGAAACAGGAGAGTTTAGACACCTCAAACAGGACAGTTCTATCCACTGCAGGTGATACAGATGGTTCCAGCGGAGAGGAACTGGTCATGATGACGTTTTCTCTGTTCAGCTGGTGAATTCCTCCTTGAGTGAGCATAGTGATGCTCCTTCCCCCAAGACACTTCTCTGAAGAGAAGTCTGAGCAGAGCTCTTATGTTCACAGTGAACATTGGACATTTCTTGCTTATCAAGGCTGTTCCTAAGTATGGAGAACCCTTGATCCAAGATCACTGAGTATTCCTCAGATTTTCAGTCTGAGTTGTGAAATATCAGCTCCCAATCTGTCTGCTCATGTGGCTTTCCTGAGCTTCCAGAAAGTTCTCTGAGTACCCATTTCCTCTTTATCCTCGGTGCTAAGGTTCTTGGCTGCAGGGCATGTTGAACTTTTCTTTCCTCCTGTTTGTCTTACTTGTAAATAAATCTCACAGGTCACTCTTAAGCAGGATGGTCACCTTCTCCACGTGGGTGCTAATAGTCAATTTGCAAACATCATTTCTACTCCCATGGAGGCTGAACCACTAAGCTGAAGGTCAGACTCAATAAGGATATCACATCCATGGTATCATCTATGCATCATAAATCCCTTGAGAAAGGGAATTACTTCCTCCGTTTTATAACTGGGGAAACTGAGGCTTCCAGTACACTAAAGGTTTCAAAAGAGATTTAATGTTAACCATTATTGCTAGCAATTATTAGTCTGTTTTCCATAAGTTAAGCATCTCCTCTACCTTACTGCGAGCATCCGTTTATTAATTCTACAACAGTCCCTGAAGGGCAGCCAGCTAGCGTTGTGATCACTGTCTTATAGATGAGAAAACCCAGCATGCACACATTAAGGAAGTCAAACAGCTATGAAATAGTTTGAAACCAGAAGACATGATTTTTGAACTTGCCTTCTTACGACAAAATAAATAGCCACCAATATTCCTAAGAGATCAAAGAGTAAGATTCAAGGAGTGACATCTTTAAGACAGGAGTAGATGGAATCATGCTGGGCCTCTGCTTGTCTTATGATTTAGGGTCAGATGTGTTACCTGGGGAGTTGATTCAGCTGCTTCCTGCAATGTGTGCTTAGCTGTGACACTTCTGGCCATAAGCACTGCCTCTTATGTACAATGAGAGCAAAGAAAAAGGTATGTTGTCAGTCAGAGTGGAACTGGGTCTAAATGTAGAACCATGAAACAGCTAAGAGGGATTCTCCTCTGAAGGGAAGCTTGGCTCCCCACTGCAGGCCACATTTTAAAGTGACCCAGCTCCATAGTAAGACTCTCACTATAAGCTGCTTTCATTCAGCCGTAAGTAAGCAAATAAAAAAACCTTAGTTTTATTAATCCTTAATAAAAACCAAGAGACAGACTATATGACTATATTTCCTTCCTTTTCACTTTTATTTTATTCATTTACTTGATTTATAAAAAATCAGTACAAGCCAGGAATGGGTCAAATGAGAGATCATTCCTGCCTCTCATTGCAGGGAGAGATGTTTAGTGGATCTATCCATATATACACAGATATATCCATTTACCCCTTTCCACTGTCCCTGCTCGTGTCTCTCCTGCCTCATGAACATTCTTCCCATTTAGAATTCAGGCATCTACCCTGTTTGTTTATATGATTTTTAAAATAATATTTTAAATTCATTCATTGAAAATTGTATAAATGTATACAATGTATGTTGATCATATCCAATCCTTGACCTTGACCCCTTTCAACTCTCCTGTGAACCATCCACTGTCACCTATCACCCCCATTTTTCTCTCTCTCTCTCTCTCTCTCTCTCTCTCTCTCTCTCTCTCCCTCCCTCTCTCTCCACACCTAGTTGTTTATTTGGCTTTGAGACAGCATGGTACTATAATCTCAGGTTGGCCTCAGACCTCAAACTCTTTTTTTCCTTAGTTTTTTGAGACAGGTTTTCTCTGTGTAGCCCTGGAAGTCCTGAAACTCACTCTGTGGATCAGGCTGGCCACGAACTCACAAAGATCGGCCAGTCTCTGCCTCCCGAGTGCTGATATTAAAGGTGCACACCACTACTGCCTGGCTAGCTTCAAACTCTTGATCCTCCAATTTCTCCATCCCAAGTATTGAGATTGCAGGTGTTCACTACTCTTCCAGGACCAATTTAATTCATTAACTGATTAATTAAACTATTTATTTGTTATTGAGTACATGTAGGAGTATGAGTGAATATGAGTACATACTTTTGGAGGCCAGAAGCCAACTTTGGATGCTGTTCCTCAGGAGCCATATATACATTTTTTTGAGACAGGGTCTCTCATTGGGACCTAGTGCTGGATTATAAGCATGAGCTACCATAGCTAGGTCTTTATGCTCATGCAGCAAGCACCTGACCCACAGCTACTTTACTCCCCCCCCCCCCCCCCGCCCACAATCCTTCATTTGTTTTAGTAGCCAAAGAAATTTTGTTCATGTATGCATGTGTGGTGGTAGTGGCGGCTTGTCTGTTGCTTGTTTTACATCCCCTGGTTGATAATCCAACAGCACTTTTGCATATTTTTAGTTGGGACATTTGGAATTAAATCATTTTTGAGGGCCAGTGACATGGACCAATAGGTTAAGGTGCTGCTGAGCCCAATATTCTGAGTTCATTCCCCAGGACCCACATGATGGAAGGAGAGAACCAGCTTCCCAAAGTTGTCCTCTGACGTTGACAGACAGATTGTAGTGTATGGGACACACACACACACACACACACACACACAAACACACACACACACACACACACACACACACACACACACACACACGTACATATGTAAATGAAGTAAATGTGATAAAAAATTTAAAAATCATTTATGTTCTAATTGTATATATATTCTTGAATAATTATTTATTATTTCAACTAGATAAAATTTGACTAATGTGAAAAATAATTGAGGAATATTGATAGGTGTATAACTTGCTCTCATGTGGAGAAATGAGGTGGACAATTTTGTCAGGTCCAGGAGACCCTATTTAGGAGAGGGGTCCCCACAATGCACTTCTGCGCTCTCAACTCCTCCCCTGTTCCCTCTCCGTTGCACCTTTCAAAGAATCCCACCTTTGCTCAAAGCCACCAAGAGAAGGGACAGGTCACTGTTCATTGTCCTTTGGGTTGAGACTGCAATCTTCACAGGGAAAACTGATTCATTGTTGTTGTTGTTTTGTAAATAGGCATTCTTCCTTGACTTCTTCTGTTGTGGGTGTCCCAGCAAAGAGTCTATTGCAGCAGCTGCATATGTGGGACAGACATGCACCATGTTAGCATAATGAGGCCACAAGGATTAGAGTGACATTCACACACTAGAAATGCCCCTCATCACCATAAGCAGAGCTGAAAGATGCTTAGAAATGAATTTCTCTTTTAGGATTGGGGATGTAGTTCAGTTGGTAGAGTGTCTGCCTAGCCTGAAGCAAGCTCGGAGTTCCCTTCCGAGAATCACACAAACTCTGTGTGGTCAAACCTACCTGTAGACCTGGCATGCAGGAAGTGGAAGCAGGAGAGTCAGAAGTTCAGTACTGTCTTCAGTTCCATGAGTTCAAGGCTATCTTGAATTACTTGAGGCTGTTTCAAACAGCATCACAATAAGAAAAGATTCTATCTCCCCCATAAAATCAAATACAAATCTTCCTCAAGTATGCCAAAGAATTTGAGTCCATTTCTTCCTGTTATGTGAAATAATTAGGACATATGTCCATGCCCCAACACCTGCCATTAGTTTCTGAAGCTCCTCTTAGGGTGAACGGGATGTGAGAATGAACATCCTAGATCAATTCTTCCTATTTCTGGAGGGAGGCCTCCTCTTGTCAGCTTGCCTGTGATGTCCCAGAATCAATATAAGGACAGCTCTGAACTCCTAGAATATACCCAACATTCATGGTAGTTACACATTTGGATTCTCACACCAGATTTCTGTCAACTCCTTCCCTGCCTCAGCAGCCAATCTCCTAGTTGGGTGCTGACAATTCTGTCTGAAAAAGCTGAGCAAATCTTCCCAGTTTTCAAGCTTTGTAGCCACATGTTTGGCCATGACAGCTAAAGGCCTCCATTGTGCCCTTCAACTTCTTCAGCTTAGCACATGGAACAAAATATTCATTTTGCACATGAAATTGCCTATGATCTGCATGGGAATCTACCTCTCAGCTCCCCCTGTGCTTGGCAGGAGGTATCTGGTTTTTCCACTAGTTGGGAAATTGGGTCTTGAATACTTGGCTTCTTAGAAACAAGATGCTGGAAAAGCCATCCCCAATGAAACAGAATTCAAAATGAGGAGTGTAAATTCTTACTTAGAATGTTTCTTAGTGGGATAAAAGCATTTTTTTTTTTCTTCAGAGGGATCACTGGTGCTTGTTGGAGAGTGGCAGCAGGATCACCTAGTCACACTTATTGAAGTCTCTAGAAACCCAAACTTGTCAGAGCTCCAATAGTGGGGACTTATTCCATACAAATACTCAAACCAGCATGAAGGACGGTGATGGAAACTGTTCTTTCTATACCACCTGGAATACAACTGGGGTTTCCAAACCCCTTGCAGTCTATTTCTCAGCCTTGATTCTAACAAAATCAATCTAGATCCACTTGCCTTATCAGTTCTCTATAGATGTAGCCATCATGGCATTACAGAAAAGAGTGGACAAAACCTGGAGAAAAACACATACAACAATGGGTCAACAGTGGCACATTTGCCAGGTGAGACATCCTGCAGCTATTGGTTTGAATTCACAGAAGGAACTCACACAAACAAAATGCTATGGCAGATATTTTTAAGAGAGGCATTATGGAAGTGTAACAAACACTGATCACACCAAGTAACAGTTACCTAGATGGAAAAAAAATCAAATGACATATTCCCAGCACCATGGAATAGAGTTCTCTGTTGCTTCCTCACCAGGAAAACCACTTCTGATACTTTGGTTCAATTTTGACTGGTTTTGAAGTTTATAAACAGAGTGGTAGCCAGTGTAGTCTCTTGTCTCCAGCTTCATTCACTGAATATTTTGTCTGTAAAAGCGCTCCATTTGAGAGGAAGAATTACTTACTTTACTCTTGCTGAGCATTCCAGTGCCACCAAGGGTACCCACTGGGCACAGTGTTGTCATGACTGTCATATCCATGTCTTTCTCTAATCAAGTGGATACATGCAAGACATGCCTAGAAGTAGAAAGGCTGGACCAGAGGATATGCACACATTCAGCGTCAGCAGAGACCTCCAGTTTGCACAGTTTTATCCCCAGCAATGGAAGAGGGCTTGAGCTGTCCTATGCTGTCACCAGCCTGATGCTGTGTGTCAAATTATATTTAAAAAAATTTTAACACCAGACAGATCACGTATAAATAATTCAAATACAGATTTATTTTAAAAGATACATTAAGAAAAGACTAAAATAAATGGATACATGTTAAACACTTATAGATTGATGTTGTTAATAGCATGTGTTCCTTTTTAAATTTTTACATTATTTTCCCTTGACATCCTTGAATTCCATAAAATGTGGAAGTATTGATTTTTAAGTTATTCTTTGAAAATTCCTTACCTGTAAATCATGAAATATGATCGTATCTACTCACATTCCCACCAACTCTCCCTGGATTGATCTCCATGTGCCATGTGCCCCCAATCCATGTCATCTTTTTTTTTTTTTTAGCTCACTCACTGAATGTACTTAGGACTTCCCCTATGTGTACTGGTATGGGGCCTTCCACTAGAGCATGGACAACCTTTGAGTGACCACACCACCAAAAAAGAATGAATTCCTCTTCCCCTGCAGCCATCAAATGACAACAGCCCCAAAATTTATTGGTGGAGGCCCTCCTCGATGGATGCTGGAATTTCAGATGGCTTGGTTTTGTACAGGTCCTGTGCAGGTAACCAGAGATGCTGAGTTCATGAGTTTGTAGCCATGCCATGTCCAGGAAACAGTACTCCTCCCCACCCTCTGGCCCTTTCATTCTTTCTGCATTCTCTTCTACAGTGTTCCCTAAGCCTTGTGGGTGCCGATGTTGATACAGATGTCCCATTTACGGCTTAGTATTCAGTATCTTATTTGGAGCACTTTGTTGTTAAGTTCTGTACCTCAGACACCTTCCCAAGGTGAAAAGGCTCAGCTCTTGATCCCATGATACAAAAGAGCCTGGGGTGGAAGAGAGAAGCTACAAATTCAGCCATGGTAAGAAAGCTCAATAGGAAACTCCAACTTTTCGAGTCCACTTCTGCTGGATGCTGTAAGTACTTAATTTGACAATGCCATCTCTTTCTATTGTTATGTGTTCTTTGACTTGGAAGCCTCACTCTAGGAGACACTCAGCTGTGCCTGGAACCCTCTACTGGAAACTCCATTTGCCTCGGAGGGGCTTCCCCCAGATGATTTATGCTGGGAGTTTTGAACATTTGATTAGCTAACCATCTTGGTTACTGTTCTGTTGCTGTGAAAAGACACTACAACCAAGGCAAATTATAAAAGAAAGCATTCAATTTGGGGCTTGCTTACAGTTTCAGAGGGTGAGTTCATTTTCATCATAGTTGGAAGCATGACAGGCAGACAAGCATGGTGCTGGAGCAGTAGCTGAGAGCTTACACCTGATCCACAAGCACAAAGAGAAAGTGGGCCTGGCATGGGCTTTTGAGCCCTCACAGCCCACTCCCAGGGATATATCTACTCCCACAAGGCCACACCTCCTAATCCTTCTTAACTAATCCACCAACTGGGAACCAAACATTTAAATATGAGACTGTGGGTACCACTTTCACTCAAACTACCATGATGATATTCTGCCATCTGTCATCTGTCTATATGCTATGTACTCTTCTTTATATTACTGTGGTTTACTGTATTCTGTCTAAACCCACTCATTCAAACTAGAATATATGACTAGTGTAAACCATTCTCTAGACTGTACAGAACAGTGAGCCTGCACCCACATGTGCATCCACACACATGAATGCACATATGGATGTGTGCCCGAGTACATATGTGCAACCATGTGTGTGTGTGTATTCCAGTATGTGGTGTGTGTGTGTGTGTGTGTGTGTGTGTGTGTGTGTGTGAAAGAGAGAGAGGAGAGAGAGAGAGAGAGAGAGAGAGAGAGAGAGAGAGAGAGAAACCCAAACATCTGGCTGTGAATAATGTGACCCCCCACCCTATTCTCTGCTTATACTTCCATCATACCCACAATGGAAAAGTTAACATAGATAGTAACATAGGCTTAAATTTGAGAAATATTTTACTATTCTGTTGAGAGAGAGAGAAAATGAACAGATAAAAAGGCATTGGAAACATGAGTCCAACAGGAAGGGGGAAAGGCCAATGCGTTTTTAAGGAACTTCAAGAACAGAGGTACACAGGGCCACATGTTGTCCCCAGAAGAAAAATGTCTTTCCAAGTTCCTCAATTCTGCAGGTATCTCATTCAAAACCACATCCACCATGGACCTAATTCCCCTGCTCAATAGCAGCAGCAGCATTAAATAAACACACATCACCAGTAACATGTTTATCATTTGAACATTTCTTCCAAGATTACATTTGAGTTATGGATTGTAAAAACATAGATTCTGTTGCTAACATGGAGAGGGAATGTAGCAGTGTTCCAGAAAATGAGTTCTTAATATCTTTTGAATAAATAATGACAAATGCTCAGAGCTTTAAATCTTTGTGTTTTTCCTGTTTTTCTTTTTTGTTTGTTTGTTTTCTGGAGACTGGTTTTGTACTTGTCATGAACTTTTGCCTCAGCCCATCTAGTGCTGGGATTAACAGTGTGAGCCACTACACCTGCCTCCAAGACTTAACTCTTACATCTACTCTCAATGCATGAAACCTGTATGTCCAACTGGGTACCTAAGGGCTGTTCATAACAACAGAGACCTGGAGAGAGAAATCCCAATATTCCAAGGGCCAGACTGTGGCAATTACCTCATTGTGAATTTCTATCCAAACCCAGCAGGCCATGATGAGAGTCTAGAATGTTCCATCAGAGGCAAGTGGAGATGAGATTAAATCTGGCTACTGCTTTTCTCTAGAGCCCTTTAATTTGGGCCAAGTTGCTTCATATTTTCTGAGCCTTGGCCATCTGGGCAGTCATAAGACCTAATTGCTGGGTTATAGAAAATGTTAAATTAAAATAATGTATATGAAGTGCCAGATACATGATAACAATTGTTTTAATGAAGGTAGAAATAGCCTCAACAGTGCTTGGCCTCTGTCCCAGGAAGCAGAATTAGTGAGGAGTGGGCCAAAGCATGAGAGTTTTCAAGGACACTGGGAGTCCATTCATACCCAAGCCAGGGTGAACAATGTCTTTTTCCACCTCCAAAGGCCTCTGTGAAAAATGCATACCGGATCTAGCTATAAAAGTGGTTTTCCAACTAGGCATGAGGTGTTATGAACCAGAGAGAGTGGAACAATGCAGTTGATATGCTGCTTATACCGATCGGTATGGTTAATGTTGGCACCTTCCCAGCATGCATCACCTCTAACTTCTCAGTGCTACTATTATTCTGATATGCTCTTAGGGTTTAAATTTTTATGCTGTTAGCCCAAGGCAAGGGTGGGATGGGGCTGGAGCAGCCACAGACATGGCAACCATCCTGAGTGATGTGTCAGCAGGATTCCTGGCTTGACCCATTGATGTGGTAGCATCCATTTCCCCAAGCCCACTTGCGATAGCCAATACTGTTTCCAGATGTTATCAGATGTTCCCTCTGTATGGCAAAAACTCCAACCTATCTGGTTGGGAACTAAGGAGACAAATATAATGGACTTTTCAGTAACTTTGAGAGTTCATCTAGGTAAATGTGTTGGAGCCAGGGTTAGAAGCCAGCCACTGAGATTCTTAAGACTCAAACCTATACTGTCCACTATGGTGTAACCTTCATGGTATTGTAGTAGCTGGGGTCTGACCCATGGAGGTGTCAATCTCGTTATTCCCTACATCTCCTCAGCTTGTGTAGGCGCTAGGAAACAGTCAGCTCTGAAGGAGCTTGATCCCTGTCACCACCAAGATGGTTTTTTCCTTCCCTTTTCCTCTATCCCAGGCTATCAGCCACCCAGCCTCCAACAGAACAGACCACTCTGTCTCCACTCCCCAGCATTTTCTAAATATTCACATTCTTTGCATGCCAGCTCCTTCCTTATTTTCTCAATTCTGCGTTTGTTTATCCTCAAAAGCGCCTTTGTGATAGCCCACATGGATCTGGGAAACAGTGGAGGCAGGCTCTCTTCCCTGGGGCTGGCAGGAGGCCTTTGGGCCAGGCTAAGACCCATCAAGCTCCATTTTCCATTCTGGTGTTTTCTTGAGAATAGAAACATCTATGAAGAGGTCCTGGCAGGTCCATCTCCTCAACTGCATCCTCTTCCTGAGATGTGACTATTGGTGGGTCAGCTCTCTGATCCTGGGGACATTGTTCAATTAAACTTCCTGCGTGTCAGGGCTTGCTCTATACTTCCCTGGAGATTGTTCTGACAGGCCTGAGAGCCCATGGACCTGCACACCAATTTTAACCCCATGACCTGGGCACATCAGCTGTGACATACACCCATTGGTGATACCAACAACATTCTCATGACCTGTTCTCATCAGCTGTGACATATACCCATGGGTGATACTGTGTTTGCCTATAGATGAAAACTGAACACATTCCTCAATCCCTTTGGGCTATCACAGGGCTTGGGATCTCTGAGGAAGTAGGTAGAAGGTAGAAATAGCAAGTTGGACTTTGCTTGGAGACTTCTTTTTGAGGGAGGGTGAAGAGAAGAAGGAAGGGAAGAGAGAGAGGAGGGAGAGGAGCAGGAGGAAGAGAAGAAAGGGAGAAGGAGGAGAGAAGGAAGAGAAAGAAAAGAGAAGAGTAGAAGAGGAGGAGAGAAGGAAGAGGAAAAGGAGGAAATGGTATCTCATTTGTCAACAAGAAAGATTTGTCTTAGCAGAGACCTACTGTGGTTCTAGAACTTTCCATTCTTATGTGAGGAGTGAGTCCCTTGCTTGCTTCCTGTTCTCTAGCATCTTCCCACCACCCTTAGGGAAGTATTCGCCCTCCTCTGCAGAAGCCCTGGCTCTTGCTTCCTCCACTTCCACACAGTTGTCTTCCCATTGTCCTAGACTGCTAGTCTGTCACTCTGAGCTGGCCATGTCTGCCAGACTCTGGGGCCCTTATGAAAAGGGTCTCCTTTTACCTTCTTCCTTCCCATCTGTAAGGTCTTATCTGCCCATCCAGCCTCGGCATAGCTATCCCCTCTCCAGCTCTGATGAGGCGCCATTCAATGTTCTTGTAACACAGTGTGTACACTCACAGGCTCTTATATAGCATGGAAGGCGATCTGTTCATATGCTGACTGTCTCAATCACTTTGCACACTCGACTCATCACTTCTTGTGACCACCCTGTGAAATGGGCGATTTGAAACTCAATTTGCACATCAAGAAACAGAGTCCAGAGAGCAGGACCTTACCTGCATCTACAAGGCGTTAAGAGGCAGAGTTGTGGTTTGGCTGGGTACAGCCCGTCTCTGGTGTTAAGCATGAGCTCTGGAGTCTGCCAGGAGGGAATTCCACTTCTACCCATGACTTGCACTGCCTGTGTGTCCGTGGATATGTCACTTTAAGTCTGATCTTCAGCCTCAGAAGAGAACAAAAATGGTGATGGGGGTTGAAATATGATCTCTGCTATGTAGTAATGTGAGCAGTATTTGTCCTAATAATAATTAATATTCTCACATCTCTGGTGACCTAGACCTAATGATAGCCTGTCACCCCACAAAGGGCAGGGACTCTGTTGTAACTACAGGCCTGTGTATATAGAGCTTAGCAGATGTGTGGGAGTTAATAACTGAGAAATAAGTGAACTGAACACACTTGTATGTCCAATGAATACCGATCTCAATTATTACTGCCAGTATTTCCTTGGAGCAGTGTGACATGGACACACTTCCTACAAGGTGTGGTCGTAGTTATAGTTAATGAAGAGCAGTTAGACTCCCTCAGGGATTCAGGAGACACATTGTAAAGTTGGCCACCATGTCCACAAAGCTTCAAAAGTGTGGTTTTCCCCGGTAGAACATGCAGAGGGCTGCTCCTGTATGTCACAGTTCCAACACAGGTAGAGTCAAATGGGGTGAAAGCCAACACAGACCAATCATTTACTCTGCAATGAGAATTGCTAACCAAGGGGCCGGGGTCAATATTAGGGCAAGTTACATATCAATTGGGGGTCATTAGTTCCTGCCCTTCCTCATTCTGGGACAAGCAGTTGGCACTGAGCCAGCCCATGTGAGTTGGGAGCCAGCAGCATGGACTCTGACCGAGAAAAACAAGACACTTACGCTCTTGAGGCTAAAGGTCAGCCATGATGTGACCACCCTGTCTGGAGGTTTTTCAGATCTCTCCACTGAGATGAGCAAAGTCCTGGGGACACAAAGGACCCAAGGGGCCCTGGGCTCACCTGACCACAGGGACATCAGGTGCTTTTCCTGGGTTTCCAGCAGGGCTCTGGGAAGGGCAGATCACCCTGTTCCAGGGCCTAGGGGCATGTGGACTCAGAGGAGGCATGCTGTCACTCCTACTGCTAACCCAAGTGCAGGTTCTGCACAGACACTTGCCTCACTTGTCCTGTGTCTGACACTGTTGGGGACTCCATGTGTGATGTTGCTGAACCCTCACGAATATCCCTGAAGGCATGAAGGAGGATTGCTGCTAAGACTATGTGAACAGGGGCATTCAGAAAGCCTGAGCAGGCAAGCTGAGCCACTGCTAAAAAGAGGATTTGTGATTGAATCTGGCACAACTCCAAACGCAACTGCTGGTTGGACTTGAGACACCTCTGGACTCTCTCATTTCTCTTTATTCATATTTTCATTTTGTCACATCAGCCCGGGGTACTTACTGGCTAGCCCAGATCCCTTTGCAACTGTGGTAATTATAGGACACAACTGTCAATGAACTTGAAAGGGAGTTCGTCTAGGAGAGGGAGTGTCCTTTAAGAAATGGGTTCATTTTTCCTAGAAGAAAATGGAACAGGCCCAGCCCTGTCTGTCCATCTCCTTCTACCTGAAAGGGCTAGAGTGACAGTAGCTGTCTTATGCCCCTGGGAGATGGGACCTCCAGAGTCTCAGAGAACACAAAACTGGGATCCTGGCAAGACTGAGATAACACTTACTTTTTCAGGATTTCTCACAATCCAACAAAACCCAATAAAGCCACACCAGGCAGCCCTGTTCTCCTCACTCATCAAGTCCCTTATTTGTTGTGTTGGGCTCAGGATAGACCACGTACATAAGGCATATGTACAAGGTGTCACATTCTGTGCCTTCAGGGAGAGTGGAGAAACAAAACACACAGCAAACTCAAAATGTACCAAGCTAGACTCTAAAACACCTGGGACTTGACCTTGGCAAACAGGCTTTTCAGGACTGATTGCTTCCAGGTTATTCTCTCTTGAGTTGCAAAACTGGTTTTGCTTCCCTGCTGGGCAGGTGTTAGCAGTCATCTCCGACCCTCTAATTGTACTTATCATGTCCTAATTAGCATTTAATAAGCAGCAACTGGGCATCCAGTTCTGAGACAATCGAGCGACCTCATCCCTACTTCAAAGATGAAGAGACTCAGTTTAGGATGCTGACAGTAACAACAATGAAAGAGAGATGCATGTGTCTGGTTAGCGTTAATGGCACAATTAGCACCCAAAACCTCCTAATCTGGTATCTGGTTGCAGGCAAGGAGGCTTCATAACAAGCCGCTTGCTCCTCCTTGAGTCACTCCCATGCTGGAATAATTAATGCAGGTACAAGTCCTTTTAACTGATGCCAAGTCCCAGTATCTAGATATACGTTACAAAGCCCCTGACTATCTCTGTGACCATGTGTGTGTGTTCTAAGGGCTGTGAAAGTCTACATAGCACCGGGTGGGGTTTTCCCAGCCTGGCCATAGGAGAGCTGATAGGAAAAAGACAGGGGAGTGATTGGACCACACTTCAGGCCAGTGTCAAAGGTTCACTCCCCACCAGGACACTTCTGTCAATTCTGTCTTAACATTTCATCAGGGACTTGAAGTCTTTATCTGAGAAGAGAAAAGCCAGGGATCCTTCAATGGGGTTCAATGGTATTGCCTGGACACACCTTAAAGATGCAGTTTTATATACACCCTACCCCCCCCCACACACACACACACATACACCCCAGACACACTGAATCAGAAAGTAGAGATCAGGATTGGGGAAATGACATGAAGATCTGAACTGGATCCCCAGAATCTGAATTGAAAAAAAAAAAAAAAATGTTGGGCGTGGTGGCACACATTGATAATCCTAGAGCTGGGAAGGCTGGATCCATGGGGCCTGGTAGCTATCCAGCATAGTCTACATGGCAAGTTCCAGGCCAATGAGAGACTGTGTCAGGTGAGTGGCGCTTGAAGGACAGCTGAGGTTGTCCTCTGGCTTCTACATGCACGTGTTTATGCATGCAAAAGAAAATAGGGACAACTGAGGCAGAGCAGAGTTTCTATAACCCTACAGGGACCCCAGAGTCAGAGGTGACTGAAGCCTCCTCCCAGCATAAGGACGAGTAAAGGGGAGTGCAGAAGGACTTAAGATCCTCTCAGATCTGCACATCTGGAGCAGACACCTTTGAGTGCTGCTTCACAGAACTGCTCTTGTGTGGGACTTTCTCCTAAAGAATGACTTTCCCATCTGAACATGCCATCTTCCCTCTGCTTGTTCTCAGGTAACTCTCCACGGGGTACCCTTTCTCTCCCAGACAACCCCCTCCAAACTGCCTGCTCTGCTTCCCAGCACCTAATGCACTGCACAGAGATGAACCTCATATTGAAATTGTCATATGTCTTTCCTTCCCTAAACTTTGATGATATTTGCTATGCAATCCCCAGATGTTAGAGTACCCTACATCGTCTAACTTCCATGGAATTTGGTGGTACTTTCTCAAATCCTGATGAGAGTTCAGAAAGTATTTCTGATGTCAATTCAAAGGAGAACTTGTCCAATGCCACCTTTACTTATGTAAACCCTTTATTTTAATTCCATTCCATATATCTATATTTATCTATATATACATGTGTGTATGAAACCTTGGTCTTCCCATTTTAAAAGGCATAAATGTATCTTAGTCTCAAATCCTTTCCCTTTAACATGTGAGGTCAATGACTGTTGTGCTGGACTTTATGCATCATGTGCTCACATCATTTTCTACCAGGTTAACATTTAGTTACCAGTGCTGATGGTGAAAATATTAACTAATAAACCACAAATTAGGGGCTGGGGAGATAGCTCAATGGGTAAAGTGATCGCTGCAAAAGCACGAGGACCTAAGTTCGGATCCCCAGCATCCATGCAAAAACTGGGATGAGGTGGCACATGACAGTGACCTCTGCTGTTAGGGCAGACTCAGGTAGATTCAGGGGATCATTGTCCAGTCAGTCTGGCAGAAACAATGGGCTCCGGGTTCAGTGTGAGAACCTGACTTGAAATAAGGTGGAAAGTGATTTCAGTGTGAGAACCTGACTTGAAATAAGGTGGAAAGTGATTGGACAAACATTTTCCAAACATAAGGTTGGTTTCCCTGCCATAGAAGCTTAAGTGTATTGAGCTGAGTTAGATCATTGCACATCCTGACAGAGCCCTCAACACTGATAAGCCCTGAAATCCTCCTCTACACAGCTCTGCCATCACAGGTAAGAATCTATAATCAAAAATATGTAAAACCTGGAAATGATCCTTTTGAATGATCAAAAATACTTGTCATGAGGTTGGTCCCTGCCCACTCAGAGAGAAAGGCATTCTGGAAGTTTGTTTGATGGACAAGTGAGAGACACATTTTGTACACCAAGAATGGATCCTACATGGGTACTTTCAGCTAGCATGTATCTGGCTGCAAGAGCCAAATTTGGGGGTCTAGTCTCTACAGAAAGGTTCTCAAGACTCAGCACAAGAAAGGAAGGGGCCAAGCAGAGCCAACCATGCACCTTTCTGTGGGAGCCCACAAAGGTTTCCTAGTGAGATCTGAGCTTGCTTTACACAGCAGGGCTGCATTAGGAGATAGACTGACCACGTGCATGGTTATCAGGTGTTTGGAATGTTCTGCACTTGGCTGTGCTAGGGGGAGATCTTTTGCTCCACCCCTTGGCATTTTTTAAAAGCCTTTTAGCAGAGACAGAAGGGGCTGGTGGGTTTTGACCCAGCCCCTCCCGAGGCTATCCTGTGTTTCTATCTGTCTCTCTCCTCTATATTTCTATCTAAATATTTCTCACTTCTCTCTGCTCAAGAGTACCCTGGGGGAAAAAGTGGGGGTAGCCCCCCCCCCACCTTTCATTTTGAAATTGAGAATCCTAACTTCTGATAAGTATTCTGCAAACTTTGGCCTTTGAGGTCTGTTGAACACTTCTACTTAATGACATTTAATGATAGGTGTAGGACATTCATTGGGTACCTGCAAGCATGCATGTGTGTGTGTGTGTGTGTGTGTGTATGTGTGTGTATGTGTGCTTGTGTGAGTCTTTCCACATGCCATGTTCAGAACAGCTAAAGGATTCTTCTAAAGTCCACATTTTACCACTTTTAAAATCATTGTTCCTAACAATGGACCTTAATTCATGAACAAAATCTAGCAAATGGTTCTTAAATGTGGGTTAAGTTTTTAAGTTCTTTTTCATTATGAAAGAAATGCAAACTGATTACAAACTTTTTTCTTTTATGTAGAGAAGTATAAAATAAAGAGTATCTGTCATTCTTTCCCAATACCCAAATTCTTCCAGAGACAGTGGGTAACCACCATTTATTAGTATGTATTGATTCATGCATTTTCTTTATGATATATACATTTCATTATTTCCTTTTGTAAATAAAGGGAATATGTATACCATTTTCCAGTTTGTTGCAGTTACTGTATGATGTTGGCCTTGATATTGCAATGAATTCCCATCAGATTTAGGCTGCAAAGAAGTTCACATGAGCTTTCAAAAAAGATGAAAAACCCGAACGATGGTCAATGCTGACCCTGGAAAGAAAATCAGTCTATCAAGATCCAAACCGTGGAACAAAATGAGAAGGGGTGGTCTCGGGTCTCAGTGCAATGAGCTGAGGGGATAAATCTCTCCTGAATGGTGGCACAAAGCAGCCTGTGGTAGAAGTTGTCTGCTTTTTCTCAAGGGTCGGCCAGTGAACCATGTGTCCCAGGATTCACCCACACAGTCCTTTCCACTGGACTCTTGCACTTACCTTTAGCTACATAATGCAGAGAGAGTAACTCAGTGCTAACAAACTTGATGTTTCTGCTTCTCCTGTCTTCCAGCCTTCACCCTGGACCACTGAGCTGCTGTGTTAGACGTCCAGCTACTGGGCTGGATAGAGGGGGTGGGAGGCTCCAAGAAGAGAATGACCTTACCAGTACTCAGAAGGAGAGGCCACATGAGGACCCTGTCTTCCGAAACCCCAGTCCTAGCGTCTTGTTGACTATTACCATTCGAGAGACTGTAAACAAGAGCGCTAGTCACGTCTCCCCTTGCTGTGACAGCAAGAAGGATTTACCTCAGCTCAAAGTTTCAAGGGATACATGGCAGGTACATCAGGGCATCAAGCAGCTTCATGGAGGTGGAGGTGGGCAGCTAAGATTCCTCCCCTTCCCACTTATCAAGTGGAACAGGAAGCAGGGCCTGACAGGAAGTAGCTGGAAATCTGAGGAACTCACTTCCCCTACTCAGGAACACCTCCCACAGGTTCAACAACCACCCCAAACAGCGCCACCAGCTGGTAACCAAATGTTCAAACACAAGAACCTGTGTGGGGACATGTCATAGACAAAGCACCATAGCAAGGCTGATAGCAGAACCATCTAGCCAAACACAGTTCAATTGCCAACTGAGGAGTGAAATAATAATAATAATAATAATAATAATAATAATAATAATAATAAATGCTGTTGTTTTGAGTCATTTTCTGCAGGCATAGATGCATTTTTTTTGAGACAGGGTTTCTCTGTGTAGTTTTGGTGCTTGTCCTGGATCTCACTCCATAGACCAGGCTGGCCTCGAACTCACAGAGATCCACCTGGCTCTGCCTCCCAAGTGCTGGGATTAAAGGCGTGCGCCACCACTGCCGTGCTACATATTTGTTAAAGAGCCACAGCGAACTTCGTACATAAGTGATGGCTCAAACACTAGTTTCTAACAAGCCTGCTGTGTTCTCAGGAAATGTGGACAATTGTGAGCTGGCCATTTCACTTGAAGGCTGTCACAAAGAGTTCTCAACTGTGCTCGCCTCCATGATTGGCGTGTTACCCATTGAACCCACCTTGGCTTTAGAAAGCCTTTCAGTGAGTAGGTAGAGGAAGGCTACACTTGCGTTCCTCTCATTCTGATCATAAAGCCTTGGCCAGTGTTCATTCAAAGAGGCTCTCACAAGCTCAGGACTTTTAAGATAGACCTATGGGGGGATGAGTGAGCAGGCTACCATCCAAGAGTGTGTATTAATTATTTACCAAAAAGTACAAAGAAGTAAAGGGAAGAATTATCTGGACGATCTGGAGGGACTGAATAGTCAGAGAATTACAGTGGTTTATAAGCAGATTTCTTGTTTAGCCCCAACCATGTGAATTAGTTCCTGGAAAGGCCAATATGTGTGTATACCCTATTAATTGACATTTTCCTTTAACAAGAAACATAAGGGCCAGGAAAAATTGTCATTATCAGAGAGCACAAGTTTTCTTCTGTGAAGTCTGCGTGTTTAACGAGGACAGCATCTTTCTTCCTGCAGCATTCCAAAGGTATTTAGAAACTTTATGGGGCTTGAAATGGAGCCACCTCTGGCATGAAACCAGGAACACCTCTCCCCATTTGAGGACAGGATGTTCAGAATGCCAACCGAAACCACCCAGAGCACGTAATTACCAGTTGGAATTATCAATTACCAACTGGAATGGGTCCAGGCCCCAGGCTCAGCTCCTGTGACAATCATAAAAAGGCTATTTAAAGACCACACATAGTCTGACACCTTTGCTTTGGCCTCGTCACCATCTGGGACCCCAGAGTGGAGAGCATTTAAGTAGATTAAGTCTCCCTTGATGGCTCTTACTGAGCTCTGACTCATAAAGTCGAGTCAGGCCCATGAACTGCATCTGATCCTGATGACCACCTGGTCTGAGAAGCAGTAGTAGTTCCAAAGAGTGGAGACTCCCAAATCTCTAACGTGATCTCTCCTACCAGCCCCAGGCTGAGGAACCACAGAGGAGAGAAGTAAGGTGTAAGGAATTCTACCATAAAGATGTAAAGATATAGAGAGATGTAGGGATATTGAGGAATGAATGGAGAATGGAGGGAGAGAGAGGGAGAGAGAGAGAGAGAGAGAGAGAGAGAGAGAGAGAGAGAGAGAGAATAGATATGGTGTGCACCTCTGTCACTTCCTGTGTGTTCATGTTCATGTCCTTTTGCATATAACCAGGAAAGCCTGTGAGCTGACAGACTGCATGTGAGTCTATAATTTGACAGTGCATGTCTGGTTTTGAGTTTAGTTTTTGCTTTTTTTCTGTTGAGCAGCTATTGCCAGACAATAGTCCCAAATAGGGCAAAATAAACATGGTTCAGTCCTCCAAAGCTCATATAGCCAAGGAGTGGGCAAGAGAAGGAGCTAGCCATTTGCACTGTGGGTAATAGAGGTGAACAGTAGTTAGTGTCAGGTAAGTGTAACTGCCCCTGTCCATCCAACTGTATCTAAAACTCACCGCTATTGGAAAATAGCATTGTCACATGGCTGAGGGACAGTCTGGACACTCTTAGAATCAATCGATAAAGCCATAGCCTTGAATGGATCCTTTACAATGTATGTGGCAGTTGAGAGGCAGAGACCCGAACAGGACTCCTGAACCTAAAATCTGCCACCATTGCTATTCCACATCTTCTCTGTGGTTAAGTGGGCATGGGTTGTGAATTTCACATCTGAAGCACAGTAACTGGTGTGCTTCTTACTAGTAGTGGAATCCTGGCATAGAACAGGGTCAAGAGTCAGTGTGTTTTGTCATTTGTTTCTCCCCAAAAAGCTTTGCAGTGCAAGGTTTCAACAGACAGTTCTTCCCGCTAGGTTGATGTGGTTCACCCTCATATTGGAAAAGAATAAAAAAGAAAGAGAAACTCCTATACATAAACCCAGGCACTAAATCGAGTGATTGTACATATTGATACCTAAATCTACAAACCTTCCCAGATTACACCATGATTTCCACTTATGGTTGGAGAACCCGAGGCTTAGCTTAGAAAACCCAAATCCAGTAATTTGTTTGTGCCTACTGTCTTTCTCTATATACCGTAGACCCAGCCCTCATCAGCTGAGTTCTTGTCATAATCTCTAAAACTGAGAACCATCTTTTCTTATTGCTACTCATTCAAGCCACAGAGTCTGGAAGATGACATGAGGACCTGTTTCTCCAACCCTTCCAAGAGGGGCACATATCTAGAACCACTTTAAATGCAGAAGAAAGGAATTCATTTATTCAAATACCTAGACTCATTCTAGATGCTGCAGAAAGAATTTATTTAGTAACTATTTAGTAAGTTATCTAGTAACTACATGCAGAAGAAGTAATTCATTCAAAGAAATAGAAACGTTCCAGAAACAGAAGAGTTTCTCTCAGTAAGTAGAGTGGCCCTATAGGCACAGGGAGAAATGTGTTTGACAATGAGAAGCATTCTAGATTCAGAAGTAGGACATCCACTTAATAACCAGAAGGGCCTGGATATAGAAGAGAGACATTCTTCCATTTCATGCAATAGATATTCGGAGCACAATTCTCCGAACAAATTTCAACTCTTCCAGAGGCTTCTAGAATGAGGTTCCTGGAACATGGATGGATATAAATCCATCTTTCTCAGGAAAGTCTGGGGCTCACCATGGACTTCCCTTAGCTATCCCCTTATCTTCCCTTTCCTCTCAATGCTCTCCTCCAGAGATACCTTCTTAAAGCAGATCTCCTTAGCTCTGTTGTTCACTAACCCACCATTACATCCTTCCCAATGATTAATACAAATAACATTTAAAGTGTCTACATATGTGCTTGTCTATCTCCTTTAGAGTAACAAGGGTTTGTCTTCATGTTCAGCTCTAGATTGCCAGTTACTGGTGGGCAGTAAGTTGTCAATAAATATTTGTGGAGTTGATGAATTATCCATGACTAGTAACATTTACCGGATACCTATCATACTTTGCATATGTATCGTAAGAGTTACTTATAAGGCCCCCTGCATGCACACACAAATACACACACACACACACACACACACACACACACACACACACACACTCCCCATAGCCATTCGCATTCTCTCTCTCTTTTTTTCCTTTTTCTCTCCTCCTTTTCAACAACTTCCTGAGCTTGGCACACTCAGAATTTGCTCTTCCCACAGGCAACATCATAAAATCTTCATGCCAGAATATCTCTGTCTGCCTGCTAAGATCATGTTACCCTGAGGCCCCACCCTGCTTTCGGGAAGAGCACAATTCCCTAAAAGAATGTCAGGAAGCCCACCACTTGGGTCAGAAGCTGTGGAGAAGGAGGGAGAGGAAAAGGAAACAGTCCAGTTCCCACACTGAAACAGTGATGCATGGATCTCCCAGATATCAACAGCATCTGCTTGGCTAATAAAATCAACAGAGTTTGTCACTATCAGTCTGTGGCCCCAGCAGGAGGGGTGGATGGGAGCAGTAGGGAAAAGCACACACTGGCAGTTAAGGAGGGAACAGGCTGCAGGGACAGGGTGGCTTTCCAAGGTAGCTGGGCCTGCCCAGACACGCAGCTTCTACACCACATTTAGGCACGCCCATGTAGCAGCCTGGATGTGATGAGATGGGAACCTCAAAGTCCCATGGAATCAGAGAGGGTCTCCATGGTCCTGTCATTGCAAGGTGATTGGATTTCATCTTACTTTTCAAATGTTGATGGTGCTCTGGTTTCAGTCCATGTTGAAATGAATACTATTGTCCAGCCCTTCTTGGATGCCTGAAAAAATCAGAATGTCTGTAGAATGTATGGATTTATTCACACACAATACATAGACAGCTACACATTGCCTGTTCCAATCAAGCTACTGGGACATCTTGACAAGAGCTAATATTTTTGAAAGCTGTGCTTGATACTGTGTGAAGTGGCTTATAGAATAGAGTTGTTAATAATGCACAAACAAAAACTTAAAACAACCTTGAGTTACAAGTATGTGCAAAACACTTCACGAGACATGCTTACTTCTGAATCTTTCTTCAATTTTTATCTGAAATTTAAATTTATCTTGGCAACTTTTACTTCATCTGGCAATCCAATTTATGCAAATTAGTTTCCTAAGGTTGCTGCAACAATACACACAGAGTGGCTGAACACAACTACTTGGAAGAAAATGATTTTCACAGTTCTGGAGGCTGTGTGAGATCCAGATTTAGTGAGATTTTTACCTCTCTGACTCTGGGTAGAGCCCTTCTTCACCTCTTCCTAGTATGTGCTGTTGGCCAGATGTCCTCTGTAACTTATAGAAGTATTTCTCCATCCTCCTTTCTGTCTTTAACACCATTCTCCCTGTGTGATTCTGCTCCAGTCTTCTAAAAGGACACTAATCATTTTGGATGAAAGGTTCACCCACATCAATATGATTGCATCTTACCTAACTCTACCAGAAGAAATTTTATGTTCAAAGTCATAGTCTACCACACCATCTGGAGATTGGGGCTTTAATCCATCTTTCATGCAATACAATCCATCTTGTGAGATAATTGTTCTCAATTTATTTTAATTCTCACTCACTGGATTTAGGCTGGTTCCTGCTCTGCTGCTTCTGATTCAGGTAACAGCAAGGCAGTCCCTTCTCTGTGTGGAGACTCATTTTGCTCACCTGTCTGTGGGTTAATCTCTAGACTCATCTTAAAAGGTGGATTTTGGGGAATGATTGAGTCAGTGTAGATAAAGCACACTGCTGTATATCTTAAAGTAGAGAGTTTGAGAGAGTGGTTCTCCTGGAGGTTGAACTTGGCTATGTGCCAGTTTAGGAAAGTCCCCATGCGTTTTCTACCTCGTGTGTGCCTGGGATCTAAATTGAAGAGCCTCACTTCAAAGCCAACAGACCTGAGAAAGGCTAAGAATGGGTAGTCACCATCTGAGTATCCAAAGCTGATAATAGAAAGGAAAAGGCTCTATGGGTAAGAGCATTTGCTGGGCAAACATGAGGACCTGAGTTCAGATCCCCAGCACCTACATGGTTTGGTGGACAAGTACACGGACCTGTAAGCCCAGTGATGGGGCAGGTCAGAGACACGAGGGTTCTTAAGGCTTTGCTGGCCAGCTAATCTAACTGATATAGCAAGTGCTTGGTTTAGTGAGAGACACTATCTAAAAAAACTAAGGTGGAAAGTAATAGAATATCCAACACCAACCTGTGGCCTCCACACCTGCATGCAAGAGTGAGGACTCTCTCTCTCTCTCTCTCTCTCTCTCTCTCTCTCTCTCTCTCTCTCTCTCTCTCTCTCTCTCTCTCTCTCTCATACACACACACACACACACACACACACACACACACACACACACACTCATGGATGCACCAGAAGAGCCTGCTCTGGTTAAAGGCAACGACATTGTGAGTTGGTTTCAAGATTGAAGTCTTTCTTGTTGGCTTGAATCATGTGGTTTCTTGTCAATAAAGAATCATCAAAAACTCAACTGAAAACTAGCACTGAGCTGTACTTGAAAAAACATAGGTTTCTGAATTATGACACTTGATGGGACTTGAATCCCTAGTTTTTTTTTATGATACTCTGTGGCTCTGAAGTTAATCCCATGATCCCTCTGTGTCACTGGTCATGGGCAAGATCATGCACTTCCCAGTAAATGTGTATATATGTGTATATATATGTGTGTGTGTATATATATATATTACATATATATACATATATATGTGTGTGTGTATAAATGGATATAAATGTATATACATAGATGTGCTGTTTTATTTATTTTTAGAGAGAGAGAGTCTCACTACATAGCTCAGACTTATCTTCACCCTACTACGTGGCTCAGACTATCCTCAAATTTGTGGAGATCGTCATGCCTCAGCCTTCCAAGTGTTGGGATTAGAAGCCTATGGCACCACACCCAGTCACAATTCACATTTTGTCATAGATGTGTGTCTAGTCATTTTTAGAAGACACTACGTGGTGGCTAGTATCTTGTAGTTTCCTTGTAATTGGAGGACTCATTCATGAGATTGCTTGCCTTTTGAATGCGAAAATAAAATACAATCTTGGGTCTGGGCAGATGGCTCAGTGGATAAAAGCACTTACTATTCAAGTGTAACGATCAGATTTCAGACAACTAGGACCCACATAAAAGTAACCAAGCAGGTGGCCCTGTATAATTCCAGTGCTTGGCAGGGGACAGAGAGAATCTCTGGGGCAAACTTGCTAGCCAGGCTAGCCAAATGAGCTTACAGGTCAGCAAGAAACTTCCTAAATAAATAAGTGCACTGTACCCAGCAATATCCCCGATATCAACCCCGGGCCTCTGCATGATACCACCCATATGAAAGGCATACCGCATACATACACAGGCAGAAGGGAGGGGAAAAGGCAATCTTAATTCATTGTCCTCCCTAACACTAACCTTTGTGTCTCACCTCAGTTTCTCAGTTGCTTCCTCTCCTTTGGCCTTTTCCTTTCCCTGAGTGTGAGAAGTTGGAACTAACTACATGCAGGACAGATCCCTTATGGAGAAACTGAAGCCGAAGCCAGAAGCAGACAGATCTACATTGCCTTCTACTTTCTACCGCAAAAATTGGGAGGGAAGAGAGTCTTCCACAGCTGGGGAGCGCGACATGGCTCACTACAGGGTGATGACTCTTCCAGCATCAAACTGGAAGCTAAGAGGGAAGAACACTCACGCCTCCTCCTTCTCAAAGCTGAGGAGACCGTTAATAGCATTTTACATTATCCACCAAGTGCTTCTAACGTAATACCCCACGCCAAGAATTCTGTTTAATGCTAGACTTACTCTCTCCTTTGTTGGTTTATAATTAATTCCAAACTAGGGTCACATACGTGCAAATGTGTTTTTAAAATACTATACTTGTGTATGTATGCGTCCATATCTATGTATGTACATGTGCATATATGGATATAGATGTCAAAATTCATCAGGTGCCCTGGATGCAAGAGCTACTTGAAAATAAGTAAATAAAAAATAAGAAAATAAAAAAATAAGCTGTTTAGTTATGATGAATGCAGATTTTGCCCTTCCAGTGAATGGGAACATTATGTCAAGGCAACCCTAAATGGCTGTGATGTAGCAAAATAGTTATATAAGGATCACTGGGGAATGGACATACAGAAGGATGTTTCGACTTCTCTGTGTTATGTCTTATACTGTGTATGTGTGAATGTTTGTGCCTGTGCATGCTTGCTTATTCACGTGTACTTGCATGCATGTTTGGTTGCGCGCATGTACATGCACACCTGTATGTATACATGTGCAGGTCTGGGCAGTTTGCCTAATAGAGTCAGTTCTGTTAGAGCCCATCCTTTAAGCTGCTGACCCTGGTGCTCCCAGCCTGTGACCTCACAAAGGGGCTCACCTTTCTGTGACTCAGTTTGCTCTTTGGCAAAATGAGGGCCGGAACCCTGCCTGTCTCCCAGGATTGTTGTCTTGACCACACAGTATGCGGTGGTGCGGAACACAGTGAACACCTCAGCCACGGACATGGAGGGCCTCAGGAGGTCTTCCGTTGTTGGCCTTTCTAGGACCAGAACAACTGTCTTCCCGCTTTTCCTCCTCACTCCTCTCCCCCTCCCTCTTCTTCTCCTTCTCCCCCTCCGTCCAAGCACACATGTGTGGGGTTTTATGTGCATGTGTGTATGTGCACGTGTTGAGGCCAGAGGATAACCTTGGGTGTCATTCTTCAGGTGCTACCCACCATTCTGTTTCTTTGAGATAGGATCTCTCTGGCCTGAAATTCACCAAGTAGGGTGGTCCATCTTTCCAGGGACTCCGAGAATCCACCTGTCTTTGCTTCCCTCTTACTGGGATTACTAGTGCACACGATCACACTCAGCTTCGCCTTTTTAAAAATGCGGTTTCTGGTGACTGAACTCATGTCCTTATGCTTGCCAGGCCATTGCTTTACCAAATGTGCTACTACCTTAACCACTGCTTTATCCTGTTACCTTCTCTTACACTCTTATCTCTTTAGGGTAAGCAAAGGCTCCTGCTCACTTAGGATTGAGGGACTTTCCAAGACCAAAAACTACCAGTTTCCAAACTAGGATGTTGCTGGGTAAACTGTAACAAGTTAGCCATGCTGTCCATCCCCCTCCAGTGCATTCCAGTTCCTGGTGCCAGATCTGCTAAAGTCTCTGCACACAGTAGGCCCTTAAATGTGATTAGTCCTTTGAGCCAAAACCGTGCTTGACAGGCTTGGGTCAGTTCAAGTCTTCCTAAACTGATACTGCGTTATTGTGTTTGGGCACTTGAACTAATGCCTTCCGAGAAGTGGGCATGGTTAGATTGGGAGGGGACCGCAGGGAGAGGTAACTGAGGACCTGCAACAGTGACTCAGAACTGAGTGTAGGGGTTCTGTCATGACAGGCTCGCATTTCCCTTGAACTCCACAATGTGTCCCACCCAAGGCTGAGTCAGGCCATCATCAGTGAAGGGGCTACAGGTCTAGGTATTGTTTTTTTTTTCCCCTCTGGGGACTTCCTAGGTGGTAGCACTGTGCCTAGGCTGGGGATTAGCAACCAGGAGCTCCTAGTCAGGTCCTGGGAGAAGCTGTCGCTAGACCTGATTGCTGGTGGTCATTCTATGAAGGAGCCATCAGCTGAGTCACCGGAGCATTGAGCCACGGAAGCTGTCCCTGTGCATAGCTTTTGGGGTGAACCTCCTTATATGTGTTATTTTAGGCCAAGAGGCTCCAAGCAAAAATGTGACCGGGAAGCATCTAGGCTTAGCTTCCTGAACCAAACAGTGAAGAAATGGTGGCATTATTATTATTATTATTATGGCCACCCACTGCACATGAAGCTTTAAATGTACTGTGACCAATTGGAAAGTTCTAGAACAGTGTTTTCCAACCTGTGGGTCGTGACCCTTTTGGGGGTCGAATGACCCTTTCACAGGAGTCACCTAAGACCATCGGAAAACACAGATATCTACATTAAAATTTATAACACAGCAAAACTACAGTTATGAAGTGGCAATTAAAATAATTTTATGGTGGGGCGGGGTCACCACAACATGAGGAACTCTATTAAGGGTTGCAGCATCAGGAAGGTTGAGAACTATTGTTCTAGAACATGGAGAGCCAGAAGCAAGGTACAATGACAACCTCTGGACACTTGGCTTTTATCATATATATCAAATATTTTTTTTTCTGGACCCAGCCACACTAACACACTTGAAAGTTTGATCCAGTGTTCTGGGTTTTGTTTAGAAGATGCATTGGGAGCTAGGTGGGAAATCATCCAGACATAGTATGAGCAGGTCTTAAAAGTACAAATGTTAAGCTACAGAGATGGCTGAGGGATTAAAAGCACATACTGCTCTGGCAGAGGCCAGAGTTCAGTTTCCAGCAGCCATGTGGGCAGTTCACAACTACCTGTAACTCAGTTCCGGGGGATCTGAAGATCAGTTCTAGATCATAAGGGCACCTGTACTTACGTGCATATACCTCCCCTCTCACATACACAGAATTCAAAGTAAATCTTAAAACAAAATCTGCCTCCTTTATGTTGGCACTGTCTCCCTGACTCTTCTTCCTGTTTTCTGGAATTGTTGGCTTTGTTAGGCATCCAGGCCTCTCTCTGTCTTGGAGTATCCTTACACCTTTGGGTGGCTGTGGAATCACTGTCACTCAGGCCTTACTTCCAATGTCTACCCTCTGAAGGGGCCTGCTGAGGCTCCCCCTAACCCTGACGGTAGCTGTCAGAGCAATTAAACAAGCCAAAGCCAGCTATCTGCCCACACCGCTGCGGGGTTCCAACCAGAATGCCAAGTGGTTATCTGAGATACTTCCTATAAATGATCCAGGACTTTCCCCAAGATTGGTGAATCTGTGAGGCTGGGCTAGGCTGACAGATCTGCATGTTAACGTTTGCCTTTGGTAAATAAGTGATAATGGGGCCTCTCATTATTTATTTTACAACCATTTGTCACATGTCCACTACATTTATGAAAAAACCATTCTGGACACTCACTGGGGAGAAGGGACAAGACAAATATCCCTGGCCTATGTGTGGAACAACAAATACAGAAGGCTGCATTGTCTGCAGGTTGCTAAGTTTTTATGATCAGATATTGAGACCTACTGTGTGCTGATCATTGTCTCATGGACACTATAAAATATTACTAACTCTTGCTCTCGTTATTTTAGCAGGGAAGAAATTGAAGATTACGGAGGTAGTGTCTTGTGTGCTACCTAGCAACCCTCAATTCTCACAGAGCCTGGCTTCCAAAGTGGCATGAGTGCATGCATGTGTGCGTGGCATGTACGTGTGTGTGTGTGTGTGTGTGTGTGTGTGTGTATGGGTGTATGCATTTGTGAGTGTGTATGTAGGTGTTTGTGTGCATGGTGTCATTGGTGTATGGTGTGTACATGTTCCTGTGGGAGTATGTATTTGTGCCTGTGTGTACACAAGTATGTAGAGACCAGAGATGGACACTAAGAGTCTTCCCTTGCTGCTCTCCATCTTAACTTTTGAGACAGAGTCTCTCATTGAACCTGGAGTGCTCATGGATTGAGCTAAGGTAGCTGGCTAGCAAGCTCTGTGTTTCCAAGATCTGGGAGCTGGGATTGCAAGCATGCTCTGCTGTGTCTGGGTTTTTTTATATGGGTGCTGGTGATCAAAGCTCTGGTCACCATGCTTATGCATTAAGCACTTTGCCGATGGAGCCATATATCCAGCCCAGCCCTGAAGTTTTGGTTCCCTCTTCTGACTTGATCCACTTTAATACCATATGCCAGGCATAGTCCCTTCATCTGGTTCAAGTGGCTTTCTCAGTCATAGGCCTGAGTAGTTCAGAAGCTGAGTGAGTGAATGGTTTATCCAGAGTGGCATTCTCACTTCCAAACCCACAAACCCACCTGTGGAGTGACCTGGGCTCTGTGGTTTCATTGAACAGGTGAGCTGGGCACCTATTGCTTCCTGGGAGGATGCTAGTGTCTGGAATCTGTCCTTCGACTTTTTTTCAAAGCAGGAGAGACTGAAATGGCTTTATGTTGCCATACACATGCATATGAAAGATCCAGACCAATATAAACCTTGAAAATAGGGAAGCATCTGATTTGTGCTTTTCCATCAACAAACTCGATAACATGAAGGAAACGATTAACATACAAATAGACAGGCTTCCCATTAAAACAGCAGTAGCAAAGAGTTCTGGAAAGATCTCACGCAGAAGTAATTATGATGGGAAATCGGGTCTGATTCAGGCCCATTTGCAGCAAGCTTGGAAAATCAAAATGTAACCACTCATAATCAGGAAGACAACCTTGTGCTGGGGGGAAGGGCCCGTTAAGTATCATCGATACTGCTATTTTACTTTTGAAGAGTCCAACTGGATGAAGGGCAAGTCTGAGCTGGCAGTCTCCACTCAGTGGTTACAGCATGATGCGGGCACTACTCAGAGACAAATGGAACCCAGCACGAACAGCCAGCATGCAAATAACCAGGATTTGGAGCTAGTTTTCTGAAAGTTAATAATGTTTCTACTTGAGATGTCACTCAAAACAAGAACTTCTGGGTAAGTAAGCAGCCATGTTGAACATCTGTACCCTCTGAGAGTGGGTTCACTCACCCTTGGTCCTTTGTCATTGTAACAGAGCTGAAATTGGCGTGACTAGAACCAACTGGGCAGAGAGGAGGATCAGGGCCTAACAGAGGTGAAGACACTAATTTTCAGAACACATCAGCTGTGTAGTCTGTGAGGTGCAGCGGAGGGAAAGACAGCAGTTAGGGATGGGGCTGTGTGTCCCTGGGCAGCCTGCGTGGAAACTGGATCCTCACTGTCAGTGTTGGGGGATGAAGCCTAACGGGGCGTGTTTATGTGAGATGGACTCCAGTCTTATGAGAGTAATGCAAATTAGAAATGAGTTTTGAGGGAAGTACTGGAGAAATGGTTCAGTGGTTAAGAGCACTGGCTGTTCTTTCAGAGGATCCAAGTTCAATTCCCAGCCCCCATATGGCAGCTTACAAGTGTCTATAAATCCAGTTTCAGGGGATTTGAAATCCTCACACCAATGCATAGACAGACAGACAGACAGATAGATAGGTAGGTAGGTAGATAGGTAGGTAGATAGATGATAGATGATAGATAGATAGATAGATAGATAGATAGATAGATAGATAGATAGATAAATAGATGATAGATAAATGGTACATAGATAGATGATAGATAGATAGATAGATAGATAGATAGATAGATAGATAGATAGATAGATAGATGATAGATAGATAGAGCTATATAGACCTGTAAAAAGAGATGAGTCTGGGCCTGGGGAGAAGGCTCAGTATACAGTAAAGCACTTGCCACATAAGCCTGGAGAACTGAGTTAGGATCTCCAGAATCCAGTCCAAATGCAAATATAACAGCACATTCCTCTTAATCCCAGGGCTCCTGTGGGGAGGCCGAAGTCAAGAGGCAGGAAAATTCCAGAAAGTTCTAAGGCAGTCTGGTGTGAGCAAGGAGGTAGAAGGTGAGGACCAACATCCACAAGGTATGCATGTGGTTCATACATACACACACCACAACAAATACACATGCTCTTTTTAAAACATGAAATGAGGAGGGATGGACCAGTGGTTAAGAACACATATGTCTCTTACAGAGGAGCCAAGTTCATTTCCCAGCATCCACATCCTGTAACTCCAGCTCCAAGGGATCCAATATCCTCTCATCTTCTTCAGGTGCTACACTCATACACACTTACTAACACCCCCCCCCACACACACACAACTAAAAATAATAAAAATAAACTTTAAGAACAAAAGAAATGGATTTGAAGACTCCGAGTGAGATCCCTTGAGCCCTCTCACCCGTGTGATCCCTTCCATGGTGGCTTTGAAGTTAACAATATTAGTATATGAAGCTTCCCAGTGCTGGGGACTGAACCTAAGACATGGTACATGGTAGACAAGAACATTACCCCTGAGCCACACCCCCAGATCCTCTTTGTTAGGCATTATGTGAGGTGGCTCTAAAAATTCATTCACCTCTCTGAGAGGAGCAGTTCACAGAAAAGCAGGAAGGGAAATAATACTTGCCTCATAGGTTGAATGATTGCAGGGGCCATGTGAGTTTTAAAAGAATCCACTGAACTAATATGAATGAATAGATCATTCAGCACTATGGTTGATGCCTATGAAAGGCTTCCAACAACTATTGTCTCTAATGATAATTACCCAAAGTTCCTCATGCCTGCATTTAGGAAGCTCCCTTCATTCCAAAGGACTGTATTCATTGAACTCAATTCTGGAAGATAATGTGTTGAAACAACTAAATATCCTGACAATGTGGTCTGAGGACTTCTGGCATCAGAATTATGACGGCTGAAGTGATATTTAAGAATAGCAATTCCTAAGGCAGTCCCAGGTCTGAGGTTTTCATGCAGATGGTTTATCTGGAACTCAGGGGCTTTGGTGTGGGTGGGTCACTGAGTGGATGATTTGGGGTAGGCGTGGGGTAGGAAAAAATGGAGTGTGCTTTTGCTGTGGTTTGTTTTGAGTCAAGCCAGATGACCTTGAACTTGCTCTGTAGCCCAAGCTGGGCTCAAATGTGAAACCCTCCTGCCTCTCAGCATCTTGAGTGCTGAATTCACAGGCATGAACCACCATCCTCAATTTGGAGTCTACATCTTCTAAGGACCCTGCCCAGCTGGATTCTGCTGGTCTGGATGCTCTGAAAACTGCTGTAGAACGAAGAAGCTTAATCTCAGAAATGGATGGCATGGTTGTTTACTAATCAACAAGAGTTAAACAAGAGTTGTCATTGCCAGTTTCTTATTTTTGCCAAGAAAACATGAATCTATCTTTTCTAGATCACAGGGAGGTTGCAAGGGTGGGCTGTGGTAACAAACAGGTCCACTACTACCTAATGAGCACACAGTTTACAAAATGGCTATTCCTACTTTATCTCACAAGCATTAGGATTCTACAGCAAAGTCAGCCTTCCTCAGCCTTGTTGGTTGAGATGGGAGCAGGGTAGCCAAGGGTCCCTTTCACGTGAAGGTCACAGCACACCAGAAGTAGTGCACAGCAGTGCCTTCTTTCTACAGGTCTTTGTTGCCCCACGCCCCCATCACATAAGGAAAATTGAAGTCCTCTGTCAAAGCATCGTCTACACATTATCAGCCTTAGCCATAGCTGCAACCTTAGTGGTGCCACCTGGGCCCCAAGGAAAGAAACCAAATGGCCGATTGTGCTCTAATTACCCAGGTCACAATTATCCATGCAAAAATCCATAATTATTTTAGAATAAAAACTATGAGGTCATTGCAAAATGTATTTCTTAAGCAATGACATTAATAAAAGTGTCCATCTTAGTACATAAAATATTACTAATTCATGCACCATTAAACTCGCACATCTTAAATTACAAACCTGATTAATTTTATTCATTTTTTCTGGGTCATTGTTTTGTTTCTTCTTCATAGCTTAATTCGAAGGAGAAAATATTTGGAAATTATTTTGCTCCTGTGTGTTCTAGGAATAAAGAGCTTCAGTCGGTTAGCTTATATTTCTGTTAATAAAAAACAATTGTCTCCTATCATCTTATGTAAAATAACTAGATGGATTTTTACTGAGTTAGGAGGATATGTCTAGGATGGTCTGACTTAACATATAGAATGCTTTGTACATAGGAACCAGACCTATGGGTGTATCAAGGATGTATGTTTCAAGAGACAGTCACATACTGTCCTGAGTAGCTGAGCAAATGAATAATGAATGGTCTCTGTGGCCAGGAAAGTTAGTTCATATTTATCAACACATTGAGCAGAGAAAACATGGGGCTTTCAAATACGAGTACACAGCATAGACCCAGGAGCTGAGTTGAGATCCAGTACTGATTTGAGGTCCAACAGATGTTTACTAGTGTCTCTGAGTAGAAAGCTCTGCATGGGTTCTGTACTTCACAAAAGGGTCTTGGTCAGGTTTCCTGAGAGTAGACCTGGAAACAAAGACTTGAGTGGAAGTAATTTACTCAGTGATGCTCTGAATAGACTTATGAGGAAAATGTGGTAAGTCTGGTGGGGAGCTATGTTATGGTATATACATGAGTTGTGTAGGTGGTTGATGTGGGTAACTGGGACTCTAACTGGGACCTCCATAAGGCTGTGTTAAACACAGAAAACAAATAGTTATCCACCACCTCCTACCCAATAAGAGTGAGAACCTGATGGCTGGAGAGATAGATTGCTCACTGTGGGTTTGATTCCCATCATCCACATGGCAGCTCCCAGCCACCTGTAGCCCCAGTCCCAAGAGATTCAGTATCTATCCTCTTTTGGGCTTTGAGGATACTGCTCACATGTGATGCACAGACATGCATGCAGGCAAATATACTCATACACATCAAATAAAAAATAGAGAGAAAAAAGGGAGTATTAAGATCCTGGCCCTTGGACCTGCCCTGAGATTACAAAAGAAAGTCACTGGGCAGAGACCAGAGATGCCTGTGGCAAAGCTCTGTTTGGTCACAGTAGCATTTCCTACAATCCAAAGGTAGGTTTGCCTTGGTGAGGTAGCTCGTTTACGGTAACAGTGACAAAGACGACAACGACGACGATACTGTAATATGGCAGCCATCCTGTTCTTAGTGACTATCAACTGGCATTGGCAACAGGGAGTCTATTTTGTATCTCATTTAACCCACAGGACTACCTTATGTCACAGGCAGTTTGATTGGCGCAATACAGAGGAAGAAGCAGAGAGTCCAAAGGCCTCATTCCAAGGTCATGCAGTCAGACAGGAAAGCCAGAATCCAACTCTCTAAGTCTCTGACTGTAAAACATCCCTTTTTCACGAGACTTGTAACAAATATAGGTCTGTCTGATGCAGGAGTTGAAAATAAATAGAAGGTTCTTTTTCATGCTCAAAATGTCAACGTGGTGACTTTGTTGGCGTATGCCTGCCTTGACTACTTTCAAAGCCTGACCCTCGCCTGCCCATGTCAACTCCTTTGCAAGACTGTGGATGTTTTCAGCACTGGGTGCAAATGTTTGAACCTTCCATGTGTGAAGAAAGCCTATGGAAATTGACACTGGGAAGTTCAGGAAAGGTCAAAGAGGTTCCTCTGACAGTCTATCACATATCTGATGACATCTGATCTGAGCGCTTTCCACTCACTTCCCTTCCAGGTTCAGAAAATATGCTGCACTGAAATTCATATGGAATCTAGTTATTTTGTGACGAGGTTACATATACACACACTCATCAAAGCTCGAGAAAATCTGGTGGGGTTCCAATAAAGTTTGAACTATGCAGGTGTTGGTGGGATAGAAAGGATGAGATAAAGCATTTCCTGCCACAGGAAGCCTCTGCTCCTCGAGGTGGGTTCCTGAGTGGAAGAAAGACAAGAGGGCACAGAGGCTTGCAATGCTCGGAAATCCACAGACGATCGGACGATCAAGCTGAAACTGTAGGAAACCTGGCTGGAGGAAGCCACACTCTCTAGATGATTCAGCTCTTCATCTCCTACAGTTCCAGACACCAGGATGATAAGTCACCCACCCCAAGCCATAAGAAAACCAGAACTTTCGAGGCTGGAGAGATGCCTCTGTGGTTAGGAGTGTTCCCTGGTCTTGCAGAGGACCAGAGTTTTGTTCTCAGCACCCAAATCAAAGTGTCTTACAACTAACTGCCTGTAACTCCAACACCAGGAAATCTGACACCTTCCTCTATGGACACACACACACACACACACACACACACACACAGAGAGAGAGAGAGAGAGAGAGAGAGAGAGAGAGAGAGAGAGAGAGAGAGAGAGAGAGAGAGATAAGAAAATAAATCTTCAAACAAGAAAGAAAACTAGAATTTGAAATCCTTAATCCCACAGCACTTGTTTGTCTGACCCTTGTTCTCTGCAATCACTCCCTCCCCAAAAGGAAATCAAGGCGATTTTTTTCCCTTCCAAATAGATCAATGTCTGAAATATTGGCTTGTATTTCTGAAGAACTCACTTCTGAGTGTGTTGGCCTAACTGTGAAGTTCAAATTAATTTCACCCTTCGGGAATTTGTAGGCATGTTGACAGATTCCATGACAGGAAGAGGAGTCTTATTGGGAAGAATGTTAGCTGGTGAGGCAGACAGCTCAGGGATAATTTGGTAATGGGTTACAGAGACTTTCGTCCCAGGTCCTTGGTTCTAATCTAGAACCTGCTTGACAGTGACTGAAAATCTTTACTGTTTGGCAGCTTCCTGACAGGTGGCTAGTGAAGTCACACCTTAGTTTCCTGTTTCTGCCGCTCCTTCCGGAACAGACACAAGAGGGACATAGCGGCTCAAATGAAAACACTAGAAGTGAATTACCACACTCTTCTGCAACAGCTTGTCGCTTACTTATTAATAACGTTTATTTTTATTTGGCAAATGTGTGCATCCCACATGTGTATGGTATATGTGTATGCAGGAGGGTGGGCTTGTGTGTGCTACCATGCGTGTGTACCATATGCCTCAAGTGTATGTGTGACCTTTGCATTCTAGCTTGTTTGAGATGGGTCTCTTTATCTGTAGTGTGTGCTGGGCTAGCTGACCCCTGACCTTCTGAGTATTCCCTTATCTCCATCTCCCATATCCCTGTAGGAATGCCGGGATTCTAGATTCATTCGCTACCACATTCAGTTTTACTTGGATCCTGGAACTTTAAACTCAGGTCTTCATGCCAGTGTGACAAACTCTTTACCCCCTGAGCCATCTCCCCAGCCCAAAGTTAATAATTAATTTTAAAATCAACTTAAGAGGTAATGGGACACCAGGAGAGCCTAGTGCCTATTTCTTCTGAGACTGAAATCTGATTAAATCTAGGGAATAAACAGAATGTAAAGACACACAAGAGAATGAAGTTACCTTGGGCCTTCATGTCGACAAGCTGTTTATCATTGAGCTAGAATAGTGGTATGTTTATGTATAAAAGACCCAAAAAAACAATCTTTAAAAGTCAGAAACACCCTAGAAAATATGCATGGACAGTCCCCAAGTCAAGCAAGCACGGGAAGAATTTGTCAGATTTCCTTCCAAAGGACCCTTAAGAGACTCGCAAGGCAAAGAGCCACAGAGAGCCCGGTTATTGGAAGGCTGGTGGCGCCACGTTAATTTCGGCATGGCCATTCTCTGCTGGAACCCAATCAGAGATCAGCACTCTGCAGGAGTCCTTCCTTAACACAAGCCTGGCCCAGATAATGAGGGCTTGATTCTAAGCAGGGGAATTTCCTATGTCAGTGGACTTAAGCCAAAAACCTTTAAAATTATTTTAATGTCATTTTTCTTTTTAATGGGACATGTAAGTACTAGGGAAATTATAAGCATTAAAAGGTTTCTAAGAAATATGTATATGTATATTCCTTAGAATGTAAAGTAAAATTATTAATATAAAAATATATATAATAAATATAAAATTATATATATATATATATATATTTGTCTTTTAGGGAGTGGAAGTTGTAATGCCTTATAAACATCTAAATATTTCACTCTGATATAAGAAATTTGACCCAGCTTTGGTCTGCTGAGGTAAGTTCCTCATATTTTTTTCTCTAGGAAAACATTGTCTAGCTCAGACTGAGTTGTTCCCTGTACCAGGGATGCCCAGCCCTCTGGCTTTTCTTGATCAAGGCTGAGTCAAGTTTCTTATATCAGAGTGAAACATTTAGACATTTATAAGGCACTACAACTTCCACTCTCTAAAAGACATATATATATATATATATATATATATATATATATATATACAAAATTTTATATTTATCACATATATTTTTATATTAATAATTTTACTGTCATCTATGGAGTTCATTCATGCTCAACAGCTGCTGGCTTGAGTTTAAAAAAAAGAAAGAAAGAAGAAAAGAAAATTGCCAAGCAACCTCATGTTTTAAGTAGGTTCCCCGTTTTCTGACAGGCAGTATCCATTAGTTATCCTAGGCCATCTGTAGCCCACCGGACTGTCAAGCCCAGAAAGTCCATATTACTGAGAACGCATATCCATGGGATTGACTACAGAGAAGCTCAATGGTCAGGAAGCTGAAGCAGGATAGTTGCCACTAGTTTGACACTGGCCTGAGCTATGTAGCTAGTTCAAGGGCCGACTGGACTACCAAGTGAGACCCTGCTTCAACTAAATGGGAGTCTGGGGAAGTGAGTCAGTAGAGAAAGTACTTATGTCATAAGCACAAGGACCCAAGCTTGGATCTCCACAACCTACCTAAGAAATGAGCAGCTGTGAGAGCTGCCTGTAGTCCCAGCACCCAGAAGGCAGAGATGGGGTTCCCTGGTCAAGCTGGCTAGCTGGACCAGCCAGCAGGGGAGAGCTCTAGACTCAACCAGAGACCCTGCTTCAATAAATACAAGTGGAGAACAATAGAGGAAGACACTGGAAATAAACCTCAGACATACACACACACACACACACACACACACACACACACACACACACATATACAGATAAAAGTGCACATGCACAAGTTCTCTCACACACATGTGAACATGCCTATGCACACACACACACATATACAGATAAAAGTGCACATGCACAAGTTCTCTCACACACATGTGAACATGCCTATGCACACATACACACATCACACATCCACATGCAAAGACAAATGTGCTAAACAACTGTTTAGCCATTGCATGTCACATGATGCCAATATGACATGGTATGCTGGTTCCAGCATGTGTCACTGTCACAAAAAAATGTTTGCAGGGATGATATCATAAACTACCCTCCAAAGCAGAGTGGCTTATGATGGTGTCAAGTAGGACCATTGATCCTTTGCTCTCGATGAGTCTCCGTCTCAGGTTCTGGTTGAGAACCAGGAAGCAGAGGAAACACCTGGTCAGGGACTGTTCTTCCCATCCCAGTGGACAGGAGTTCCAGAAAGACTGAGAGAAACACAGGATCTCTTAAAACTTCAGCTTGAACAGATGCTTGATCACATCTAATTGTATTTGGCCAACAGGAAGATCTAGCCAAGCCCAAAGTGGTAGTGAGTCAGATGAGAGGGAATATTTGATGAGCCATACTATCACAATCACATAACTTCAAACTCTCTGTTGTAGAGCGATACCACAGGTGCATATATTAATGGCTGTAATGCTAACAATTAGAGATACCTACTCATTACAAGAATCTGCTGAGCTCCACAGGTTTATTACATCGTGTTATCTACAGAACCCTTCTCATAGGGAGGTACTTGTCCCCATTTTGCAGATGAGCAGGGGGTGGCTCCATGAAGTAGTCTTAAGCTCTGGTCCAACATCTACAAGGAAGATCTGGGTTTGGAGCCCATGTGCTTACACTCTAGCACACAGAACCAGGCACTGAAGCCCACAATCCTTTTGAGTGCCTGGTTCTGAGCTAAATAACAGAGCAGGGAGGAGAGCATCAAACTCCTCTTGCCCATTGGATAATCAGCTGTTATCTTCAGACCAGTACACGTGTCACTGTCCCTCAAGGAGAAAAGAATCTGGGTCGGAACTAATTGGAGGACATTTGGTTAAGTCTTAGATCTGAGGTGGTTGGCCAGGTTTGGTAATACCAGTTGATGCCTGGTATGAGATATGACTAGCTTTTTGAAGTTGGCTTTTTGTGTCTTAATTCCTGGTGCAAGAGAAATAGTTAGATAATATCTTGATGTAGTCATGGTCCTCTGCCTGAAATTGAGGTTGGAGATGACTTTATTATTGTGATCCCAGGCACTATTAGAAGGAACAGAAGTCTGTTCTTCTAATGTAAGAATCACAAAGGAATTTTCATTAATACCCATTGCCTGAGCAGCTTTTAAGTACTTACTACAGGAAAGTAAAAACAAAAATTAAAATTGCCTCTGGTCTAGGGAGCTTATAATCTAGAGATAAAGGCACATCTCTACTAGATAACCACACTAGTGGATGCATAATGACACACTAGGTACAAGCTTTGTTCAGTCTGAAGTAAAAGGTACAGTTTCATGGGATATGACAAATGTGAGGAAGATTTACCAGGAAGTGGCAGACATCTCAACCAGAAGGGCTCCTAGAGAGACCGATTATATGCACACTCTATGTTTACATGTATGAGTAGTATGTGTATCTATATATGTGACCATGCATGTATGTCATTGGAGAGGTGTGAAGCACCACAGGCTGGGGAAGCAGTATGTTTATAGACCCTTAGGTGGAAGGAAAGGACAATGATGAAGTCATTTGAGGATCTTTGGAATCCTCTACATGTAGCTATCTTTGAGGGGGTCAAATTGCCTGTTACTTTCTTAAATCTACACCCACTTTCAAAGGGAACAGATGTCATCCATCCTCAGGAATGTCCTTCTTTGTGCCTACTACAATCTCTATTTTGGGAGGTGAAGCACACTCTTCACCTGGGAGAAATTCAACTCTTACTTTCGCAATGTTCCTTCAGCAGGGGTAGGGCACAATTGTTGCTTATGGCAGTCCATGCATATTACTGCGTGTTCACTGTGTTTCATAAAAACAGTGAAAAGAATAGCCTAACATAGTCTGTCCATTAAGAACTTGCATCTTATATAGATTAAACAGTCATGGCTTGCCATTTGAATGCAGTACTCTCAGATATTGTTCTAAGAACAGTGGTCCACACTGAGGAGAGGGCTCCTTGCTAAGATTACAGATGGAGATTCCAGATTCCTGTAGGAGATGAGGATTGGACAACTCTTGAACCACCGGTAAAAAAGGGATACCAATTCCTCCCATCCAAATATTAACCAGGCCCACCAGGAACAAAGCGTTCAGTGGTAATAATGGTTCTATTTCTGCCACCTGACTGCTAGCAGAGAATCTTATATGCATGTTCTTCCTTTTAAAATATGATGGCATGAAAAATACTCACTGAGAATTGGCCATGTGACCACTCTCATGCTCAAGGCTCTCATGTGGTACAGAGTGTATCATGAAAGTTAAGAATTCAGGAAGTAACAATACACCAGTTAAATAGCCACAGAATGCTACAAAGGGGGAAATCTGAGAGGTTAAGGGAGTGGGTTTTCTAAAGGACACAGAAATACCCTGTAAGTATCTATTAATAGCATTAATTAAACCAGAAGAAAAATTTAATACAAAATATTTAACAAAAATTTAAAAAGAAAAGGAAAGTGAATCTAATATGGACAATACATTTTCACTGTGTTTAAAACTCAGCCTTATAAAATGTATGAATCTATATGTACATGTGACAGATAAACACACAAAAATAAACCACTTAAGTACTGGAATTGGCAAAAATAAACAAATGGAATTATAATAGTAGTTGAGTAAAAAATTAAACCCCAAATCATAATTTCAAAAAAAATTAATGAATATGAAACAAGACAAAAATCTCAACTAGTCATTCTCTTATAAGGTTTATTTTATTATGTTTTAATTATGTGTGTGTGTGTGTGTGTGTGTGTGTGTGTATCTACATGTGAGTATGTGAACATTAACACACATGCTCTAAGACCCTAGAGGTGTCCTATCCTCTGGAGCTCAAATTACACAGATAGCTGTAAGCTTAGTAGTGTTGAGACTGGAACCAAACTTGGGTCCTTGGAAAGGCAGCAGGTGCTCTTAGCTGCTGAGCCAGCCCTCCAGCCCAAGTAACCAAACTTATAGACATAAGGATAGAAAAATTTTCCTAAGCGGCAAACTGAGAAATGAGCAAGCATTTTTCTCTGATAGGGAAATAACATTAGCATCCCATTGATATCAAGACTATCCTTCTACCAACTTTGTGGTCAATGTTTTTATAGACCTGCTAGCCAACATTATAGGGCATGAAAAAGAAATAACGTACATAATGCAAAGAAATTATGGTAACGATTGCAATGTCTTGCAGAGAACTGCTGACATGCAAAATTTAAGGAGCAACAGAGTTCTGCTATGCTCTCTACCTAGGAATGCTAGAGCAGGTGTGGAGGTACACTCCATTTCAACAAAATTACATACAACTTTATAGAAGCCTATAAAACAAGACCTAAATGTATGGAATTTCATTTTAGGCACTTGGTCAGAAAACCCAAATGTTGAAGATAGAAACCTCTCTAAATTATTCTAGAAATTTGATAAAACTGGAGTTAAAGTATCTGAGGAGGTTGTGTTAGATGTCAACATGGCTTTCTAATTTTTATTTGAAAAGTTAAAGTACTAAAGGATCATTTTAAGTCAAGTGGAAAGGATTGATGGTTCAATAAACCTTTGAGTCCTTGATGGCTGAAGTGGGTGAAGTATTAACTTAGAATTCTGCCCCTCGAGGTATTAAATAACAATTCTGTAGGGTTCAAGAGCTTCATCTAAAATGAAAAATTTCTTAAATTACAAAAGACAAATCCTGCACAAGAATAGGCCTGTCAACGGTCAGCCATGGATAGGGCAGGGAGGGGCCCAAGAGGCCTTGCCCACATCCTATGCAACTAGTGGCCACTGGCGGAGCCTGGGAAGTCAGGGGTCACTGCCGCCACCTGTTTTGTAAACAGTTGTGAGCCTACCAGGATCTAGTGGAGATCTGCAAACCCACTGTCTCACACGGGGCCCTGGCTAAACCCACTGGGTTTCAAAAACAAAACAGAAACATGTAGATATGAAAGGGACTCCTGGAAAGAGAGGGGATTAATAGGAGTGGGAGGGAAAAAAGGGGGGCAGTGAGGCAAGAGCAATCAGAATGCATTGTATTCATGTATAGCAATGTCAACGAACAAATTTAATAAAATTAAAAAGTCATTAAAATGGACATAAAAGGCAAAAGTCTTGAAGATTTAAAATATAAACCTTTAAACAAAGTGTTCATTACAAAACCCTACCAACTTAATGAAACATTGCGTGTGTGTGTGTGTGTGTGTGTGTGTGTGTGTGTGTGTGTGTGTATGTTCAAATAGTCATGAAATATTTAGAGATAATATATGTGCAACCCAACTGGGGAAGTTGGAAGGGCAAGTAATAAAAATGCATTCGAAGAAGAGGAAAGTGAAACATTTACTAAAAATATGCTGACCACCTCCCTGGCCAACTTACCACACCCTCCTGGTCATGCAGCCATTATTAGGGTCTCTTTCCATACTCCATTCTATTTTCTTTGTGCCTGTCACTTGTCTTTTCACCTGTAAGCTTGGCTTGTCCATTGGATGCTGAGGATTACATGTAGCTATTTATATTTCAATTAAAGTATAAATTCAGTTCCTCATCCCATTAGCCACATTTCAATACAGTCCTATGTGCTCAGAAGGCACATAGGACTAGTAGTGACTCTCATATTGAGGAGTACAGGTCTGGAATAGTTCCAGCATTCTAGAAAGCTCTATAGAAATCATTGCATAAATTTATAAGTCTTTGCATTATTATAATACAGTCCAGCCTCTTTGTTTTTTTCCTTATCTTAAAAGTTGCTTTGACAATTTAATTTTTGGAAACTGGAATTTTTTTCTAAACTACTTAACAATGAGAAATCAGGGGGAATGTAAATTAAAACAATAATACATTGCTCTACAGCAACTAAAATAAACACAATATAATTTTAAATGGATAATGGGAATGTTTGAAAAAATTTACCGAGAGAAAGCGGGGAGAGAAACAGAGTCAGAACACACTGTGTAGGTGTAAAGGTATAATACAGACAGGTCTCCCAAACACATAAAAATTATCCTATTTAGTGTTCATGAACCATAATAATAGCTTGTATTTATTAAGCATTTATTTTTTTTCCAGGCGCTGTTTCTGTCGATTAAGTGTCTTACATACGGCTGTTGCAGTTAAGACTGATTTATGACTGTTTTCTTACTTGACTGAGGCAGAGAAAGTTGAGCAACTTGCCGCAGGTGACCTGGCTGCTTGGTACAGAGCTTAGAGCCAAGCTGTCTGGCTTCCAGTCTGTGCCGACTGCTACTGTGCTCGTGTGGGCACAGGCCAAGTGACATTAGGTAGGTATGGAAATGTTTCAGAGAAAGTGGAAATGAGGTGTAGGCCTTTACCTGCTGCTGTGTGATGGAGGGAAGATGGAGGGGTGACAGGAATGTGGAGGATTCAAAGGAAAATATTCATGACATACTTGAATAGTCTGAGGAGGTGGGAGGACACATGGATACCACTTACTGTAATTAAAATATTTTTAAATAAGTAAGATAAAAATGTGTCTATTTAGAAGATGGCGGAAAGCTTTCAGTGTGGTGGTGGTGGTGGTGGTGGTGGTGGTGGTGGTGTGTGTGTGTGTGTATGCACATGTGTGTGTGTATGCACATGTGTGTGGCTGTGTGTGGAGGTTAAAGGTTGACAATGGATGTCTTCCTTTATCATGTTCCACTGTAGACTTGGCACGTGTTTTCTCTCTGAACCTGAAGCTTGCTGATTCAGCCAGTAAGCCCCAGGGATCTCCCTGCCCCTGCTTTTCCAATGCAGTGATTACTAGGTGCATGCTATGATGCTTGGCTTTTTCCACACAGGCTGGGGCTTCATAGTATATGTTCTACCTGTTGAGCCGTCTTTCCAGCTCCCAGGACTTGCTTTTGATCTACAGTGTGCTAATAAGATTGTGTGCATCCCAATGATTCTCTGCTGCTCTGCCAACAAAGTTGTGACTGTAGAACAGTGAGATGTAGTTGAAAGGGACCCAGACTGGGGCCACAGGAGATGTGCTGAAGATGTGAGGAAGAGCTGCGGCTGAAATGTAGGAATGGTGGATGTCTTAGGGAGACATCACAAGCTCTCTGGTGCTCAATGAGAGCCGCAGGAAGGCTTCAGTAAGAGATAGTGTTTTCTGCATTCCCACAGCAATCACCTCATCCTATTCTCTGGGCTCCAAGAGGAATGAGGCTGGCTTCCAAGGTACTGTGGCATGCATGGCGCATTGCTCTCCTGAGTACACATTCACTTTGGTCCATGGAAAACATTTCATCTTGTGACCTAGAAGGCATCTACCATAGAAGACCTTTCTCCTGGGACTCTATCGGCCATTAGGTGGCTGTGGCAACTCAGACTTTGTGTTCATATCACCTCACTCCAGTGCTAAAGTTGCCTGTGGCCTTCCCACCCCTCTTCCCAGGGAGGGAGGTTGTTAGCTGTCTCCCTGGCGCCTACTCACGTGTGTGGCTCCTTACACAATCATTGTCCTGGAAACCAACACGGGTGTGTGGCAAGGTGGAGCCCATACGGGCACGTCTGAGGCTGCTGAACCGTGTGAATAGCAGACACTTGCCAATCCACCGGGAGAAGAGGAGCTGGGCTCCTCCAGGTTCACTGGCGCAGGAGGGGAAGACTGAGGGAGAAAACCACATGCCTGCTCAGCCCCTGATGGCTGAAGCATACGAGTAATTACAAGCCTTAGGATGCTGGCATCCACACAAGCATGGTATAACTCTGGTCCCAGCTCTGGCTCTGTCACCACCCAAGAGGGCATGAGAGGAGCTTCTTTCCTTCTATCTGCAACAAGCATGCACCTGTCCCCAAGCCTGCAGCAGGCCTGCCGCTGCTTCACAACCAAAATGGAACTGTCCATCTCAGCTTCCGTAGATACTGAAGCACTTTCTAAAAGCCAAAAAGCTTGGGAGGGTAATAACTAAGTATGGAATTCTAGGGTGTTTTGCAATTGAAACAAGCCCCGTGAGCCTCACTGAGAAGTATACTTCTCTGGAAGCCCTGAGACCCTACCTGGATGGAATCTTGGTTTAGCAGAGAGGTGAAGGCATCTGTTATATTCCAGAAGAGCCATCAGCTCTCAAGCACCTATGCACCTATGCCAAAAGGTCTATCTCGTGCTTTGGAATGTGACTAAGAAGGAACACAGGCTAATAGTAACTCATGCTGTCCCTGGAAGGCAGTGAAAGCTGGTCCTGGTCCGGGCTGGATTAGCTTCGGTACTTGTGATTAAGTTTCACTCTTATGTAGAGTGGAAATACCACCTGGATGTCCATGTGACTGGTCCTTCCTTACTGTATCTTTTGAGGATCACATCTAGATTGCCTCTCAGCTCCTAGAATATTCTTCATGCACACTGTGACACTGTGACAATGTCAATAGGACACCAGACAAACAGACTTGGGGGACTACTATTCTCTGTAACATATCCAGTCCTGATGACCTTGGACAAATTTCTCTCCCATGTCTCTCTCTGTCTCTGTCTCTGTCTCTCTCCTTTTTTTAATTTGAATGGTAGTTTGTATAATGGTTAGCACTTTGACACTGGAGGTAGTTATTTGAATCTTAACTCATTAAATAATCTCATTCTGCCTCCGTTTCTCCAATGGTAACATCAGGAATGAGATTTGTCTCTACTTTAGAAGAGTGCTCTGGGTCCTAACTGAACTAATAGAGAATCTTCTGATGCCAAGCTCTTTGGTAATGATCAGAATAGCTGGACGATAGGACCACAGGAGCCAGAATCCACCTTAGGAGTGTTGCTGAGATAAAAAAGAGACCAGATATATGAAGCTTGGGGCTCAATACCCGACCTCTAAATGGTTACTGTGCTTAATGGAGGTTAGGGCACACAAGGGCAGACTGAGCACATGCTGTGCCTTGGACTTATGGGATTATGGTGCTGGGCTCTCAGGATACAGGGATGGAGACAAGAGGGTGGGAAGGTAGTTTGCCAGGTTGGGAGAGAAGAACAGGGAAGGTGGGCAGGGCACAGACAGAAGCTGCAGACGCCACGCCCCTGGGAGGATGCACTTCTGTTGTGCTCAGGCCAGGACCATTCTGCTGATCTACATCTTGCTGCCAAATGTTGCTCTAACCAGAGTGCTTTGATCCCCTGCCAGTCCTTGGGCAATGGAGGCAAGGTGTGCCGATTGCCTGCCCATCCTGATGGTGGTGCCAGCCTAGGGCTAGCAGGGGATGGCCCAGAGGGCAAGGGATAGGCTTGGTTGTTTGGGCCTAGGAAGGCAAAAGATGCAGAACATGGGCATCAAAGACTACTCTGCTCCAGTGTTCATGTTCAGACCCTCTATGGAGGCTAGAAGAAGCTCCAAGAATAAAAGAAACAGCATCCAGGTGTTGGCAACACAATGCCTGCCTGGGCTCCTGTGACCATCTAGAGCAGTGGTTCTCGGCCTTCATAATGCTGCAAACCTTTAATACAGTTCTTCATGTTGTGATGAACCCTCCCCAACCATAAAATTATTTTTCATTGCTACTTCATAACTGTAATTTGATCCACAGGAGGTTGAGAACCAACCACCCAGCGGGAGCAAACTCACACTAAAAAGACTGGGAAGCTAAGGCTAGGAAAGTTCAAGGTTTCCAAGAGTCCATATCAAGTGAAGGCAATTCTTTGAATCACCTTACCCTTCAGTCTCTAAACCTGGATACTATTAAATATTTGAGCCTGGATGACTTTTTGGCCTGTGAACCATCTTTTGTGAGTTTGTGAATGTTCAGCAGTACCCAGGGCCTCCACACAGTAGAAGCCAAAAGCACTCCCTCCTTCAAGTGTTACAACTAAAAATGTCCCTGGGCATGGGTCAACATTGTGGGCAGTGAAGTCTGCCCTCTGAAGAACAACCTTGTTGCCTACATGAGGGATGAGAGAAGCTGAAAACAAGAGGGAAAGAAGCCATGTGGGGCCAGGAGAAGGTCTGGGAAAATAAAGGAGAAAGAACCTACACCAAGGACTCAGCCCTTGGGGCTAAACTTGTGACTTGTTTTCAAGCTGGTGAACTTCCCTTTGATTAGACTCCGAAAGACAGACTGGGGACCTCAGTAGCCTCTGCCCCTTCCAGAATTGCTCAGGGTGGCAGGCAGCATTGTCCACACTAAGCCTCTCACCAGAAACACATTGACTTTTAGAGTTATCTGTGTGATCTTTAAGATTGCTCAGTGGGTAAAGAGGCCTGCTGCCAAGCCGATGACCCCTCCACAGTCACACACACACACACACACACACACACACACACACACACACACACACACTTTATAACCATTTTTTTGTTGTTGTTGTTTTTTCAAGACAGGCTTTCTCTGTGTAGCTTTGCGCCTTTCCTGGTACTCACTTTGTAGACCAGGCTGGCCTCGAACTCACAGAGATCCACCAGGCTCTGCCTCCCAAGTGCTGGGATTAAAGGTGTGTGCCACCACCGCCTGGCCTTTATAACCATTTTAAAGTACGTTAATTGGCCTGGTCTTCAGACTCTGGTTCCTCTGTATCTCTCTGCTAGGAGGAAACCATCTCTGTACCCTCTCCAGGAACGCTGGTGTCTCCCTGGCCAGATGCAAACGTACAGAGTGGATGGTGCCAGACACGCCCAGTATCTTGGGCCTCTTATGGGATTTCCCTCTGCCAAGAGCAGCTGATCTCAGGGAACCATGCCCAGAACCCAACAAAGAGGACAGACACTGGGCCATACTTTGGAAAGGTCACAATCATCAGCCAGGCAGGCTACAGTTGGCCCATTCTGCTAACAGCAATGAGAATTTATTTTTTGAGACAGGGTCTTATGTATCCCAGCATGGCCTAAAACTTTCTTTGTAGTAAAGCATGACCTTGAACTTTCTGACCCTTCTGCCTCAACTTCTCAGTTAGATTGATAGGCATTCACTACCACACTCAGTTTATGGCATAAAAGGAATCTAACCCAAAGCCTTGTGCATCTACCAGGCAGTCACACTACCCACTAAGCTACACCCTAGCCTGGCAATATGATTGTAATGCTATCAAGAAAGGGGAGCTTGCTGCAGTGTTTATTGAAGCCCAACTATAGGCAAGGGTCCAAGTTCAATGCACCTGTACTTACCATTCAACTGCCTTTGGAGTGGGATTTCAATTTTTTTATTTCCACCCACACAGCTTTTCTTTACATAGATATTGGAACTGAGCCTATAGAAAAGCAAAGGCCCAGGAAAGGACACCTGTGGCTTTAGGTGGCAGAGCTGGACCCCACAGCAGCCAAAACAGAGTCCCCTGCTTACAGGATATTAGAATCCTTTCTTGGTCCTCTCGGTATTTTAACTTCTTCAATATAGATCCCATGACTGTGCCTGCTACCCAGTCTGAGTAAGAATCCCAAGGCAACTTCGGGAGAGTCCTAAGTGACATGGCACCTCTGGAGCAGGAGTCTGGTGACAGATTCTGGAAAGACAGCCCAGAAGAGTCGGGTCTGAGATTCCCACCCCCGAATCAGAATCCCAGCTCTCTCACTGCCTGTGTCACTTTGAACAAGTCACATATGATCATTTGAGCTTCCGTTTCTTTTGCTAAATAATTAGGATAATCATACACACACCACAAGTTGTTAGGATTTAATGAGAGAACACACGAGAAGAACTATTGAGCTATTATCTACCTCAAAGGATTATTGAAGAAATATAAAAGGGACATACAGGCAAGGAACGTAATAGATGCCTCGTAAACAGTAATTATTATTATTGTTACTAACATCCTTTGGAACCAGTCATTCATTTTCCCTGGAGCTGTTCAAAGGTTCTGTTACTGTGACAGAAGAATGGGATAAATGATGTCTTTGATAAACTGTTTTTTCACCTGGGGGATCAGGTTGGCTAAAACTACCTGGGTTAAAATGACTGAGAATCAGTTCAATTTGATGGCTTTTGAAGAGACTTTTGTGAGCCTGTTATTTGCTACACACCCAGGGACAACTGGTCACCCATCACAGCTGAGAAGATTGGATCTTCTCTCCACCTCATTGCCTCTCTCCACCATAGTCTCCTTGGATAATCTAAAAGCACATACAAGAACCTGAATGCCAAGGTCCCCAACTGTTTCTCTGCCTCTGGAGTGGGACTGTGGGACCCTAACCTAGACCTGTACAGCACAGTTAGTGAATAGTGTTAAGACAGCACTGGCTGAGGTTGAGAGCTGTGACCAATGAAGGTTGATAAGACACTTGTTGGAACTAGGAAGATAGCTTGGTGAAAAATGCTTGCCACACAACCCCGAAAACTGGAGTTTAGATCCTCAGAAATCTATACAAAAGCTGGGTGTGCATGGCAGCCCTCATATAATTCTAGTCCTAGAATGTGGAGACAGGAGGCACTCCCAGAGCAAGCTGGCAAGCAACCTTGGTCATACTGAAGAGCTCTAATTTTTTTACTGAGAGACTCTGCCTCAAAGAATACAGTCAAGGAGCAGTAGAAGATGAGTTCCAACATAAACCTTGGTCCTCTATGTGCAAGTAAATACAAGTGCATGTGCCTACACTACACACATATGCAGAAATATGCTGGCATATACCACATATGAAAAGTGAGAAAGAAAAACAGAATACACCTGTCCATTGCTTGCCAAAACAACAGATGACTCTAACCTCATTGCTGCCCAGCATTACACCCATCACACTGCTATTTCTGGGTTTTCAGGCTATTGCATTCAAGTGCTCCCTAGTGTGCATTTGCTCATCTTCTGAAATGATGCACCACCTGGTATAGGCTAGGTCATCTGAGGTTCCTCTTGGAACCTCAGGAGACAACCAGGATCTTTTCAGGCCTCAGTTTCCAAGTTTGTCAGCCGAATTAGTCCCACCTCCCTTTAGTGTTGCTGTCAGAGCCAGGTAGTTATGAGGAAAGCAGAGGGCTTTGTAAGCTGGGAGTGCCCTCACACAGGAGTCTGCCAGTACTAGCCATGTTCTAAAACACTCTGTGTGTCCTCTCTGTAAGAGCAGAGATGTTCCAGGTTGGCCTCGTTCTCATGATCAAATTTCCTAAGACACACCTGCTTAAAGGTTTTTCATTTTGTTTTGTTTGGTTGGGGGTTCTTTAGGTTTTAGCTTGTTCCTTGATCTCTCTTCTTCGTACATCATGACAGTGTTCTTTAGTGTGACACATGAGCCATCTGCTCAATTTGAGCTTCTCTGTAAGATATATGTCTGCTTTTAAAAACATGGCCCATATAGATCCCTATACAGTACCAGATCTATATTTAAGGTAGGTCATTCTGGCATTCTGATGTGTGTCAGTGTTTGTGTGTGTGTGTGTGTGTGTGTGTGTGTGTGTGTGTGTGTGTGTGTGTGTACATGTACCTGTGGAGGCCAGAGGTCAACCTCCAGCATCTTCCTCTGTCACCCATTACCTTGTTTTGGGAATCTTACTGGCTAGGAGATTATGGGTTTGGCTAGGCTGGGTAGCTAGTGAACCCGAGGGATCTGTCTGTCTCATACTCTGTAACACTGGAAATATAAGCATGATCATGATCCACAGCACCTTTTTTTTTAAAAAAAAATTGTGGTTTCTAGGGGTCAACTTAGGCCTTCATGCTTGTGCAGGAAGTACTTTCCCAACTAAGTCCCCAATGTTGTAAATTAAAAGCATCAAGGAGGAGTCATGCCATGCAGCAGGGCTCACATGGGAGGTTTATTGGGGGCAGGGCAGAGAAGGGCACAGAGACCATCCCTAGGGTGAAGGAAGAGAAAGAGATGGGAGGTGGGCAAGGCCCACCTTTTATAAGGGAAAGTAGTGACTTACACAGGGGGTGCTCCTAGTGGCTGCAGCTGAGGCCATATCCTTTCAGGACCCTAAGAGCAGGCCAGTACAGATGCCTAAATGCTAACACCCAGCCCAAGCCAGAGCATCTAAGCCTTCCCTATAAGCTTGGGGAACACCAATTTGTCCAGATCGGCTTTCATAAAAAGAGGGTGGGTTTATTTATAGAGACATTCACTGTAACTCTGTCTCCAGCCTAGAGAAGACGGTTCATGAGACAACCTGGGGCAGGCTGCTTCACAGTGGTCCAACTGCCGGCTATTGACAGTATTGATAACAACTTCTGTGTAGAGAAAAATGGACAGTGTGTTAAGCATTGTACTAATATCTTCCTTAATCCACAGTATCTCCTCCCAGGGTTAGATGCTATAATTATCCCATTTTATAAAGAAGGAAATGAGACTGGAAGGATTAAGTAGCTGCCCTGAGCTGAGAGCTCCTAGGCATCAGGATTCAAATCCTGGCTTTCACCACATCTGCTGATTAACCCACAGTGCTGATGAGCAGCATGCTGATGGCGTCACTTTACAGTGGAGGGCATGAGCTCTGAGAGGTGCAGGGTGTGAGGGGCTGAATGAAAGGTTTCTGGTCCTGCACTGCTTCCTGGGGAATGTGCTGGGAGCACCTGCAATCCAGCACTTGGTAGCTTAAAAAAAAAAAAAAAAAAAAAAGACTGTGTGTGACGTTGTGCAAGATTTGAACATTAATTACATCGCTCACCTGTCACAATATTTGCCTCCATGAAGTGCCTTTTCATCTCAGATCTCCAAAGCAGGTGTAAAAGCTGTAATTTATTGTAATGACTGTTATGTTTTTAATAATTACCCGCTATGAAGTCTGTTTGACAGAGGCGATACTCGGGTTTTTCTCTGAGCATAATAACTGAAGTGTGGGGAATCTGAGATATGAAGTAGCCGAGGCCCTTCTGCCTTCAAAGCCCTTTGGACAAAAATGTCATGTGGTTGTTGTGATGGTTTGGTTGTGAAACACTCCCTTAGACTCAGTTTTGGATTACTTTCCCCCCAGACACTGGCACTGCTTAGGGCGGGTATGGGATCTTTAAGAGGTGGAGCCTAGCTGGCAGAAGCATTCAGCTGGAGGTGGGGATTTGAAGCTTCTACTCAGCCACTAGATCCCACCTCCCTCTCTGCTTCCTGGTTGCTGTGATTTGGGGAGCATCTGCTACAGGTTCTCAGGACCACGGACTCTTCCATGATGGACTGTAATCCTCCTGAGACCATGGTCCCAAATTAACCCTCCCCTCCCAGTTTGTATAGTGTGCATTAGCTACAGAAATGCTGACATCATCCACACAATTATATTGCCAAAGAAAAATAAATTCATAAAACCAGGGCACAGTGAACAGCCCTGCTATCTACCAACAGACATGGAGGAAAACTCTACCTGCGGGAAATATGTATGAACTGCTGACAAACACATGCACCCACATGGATGAACTTGGGAATAGAAGGAAAAATTGAGTGTCCTTAGCTAACCTAAAATACAAGCAAATTTTAACAAAGCTGAAACACTGGCCACACACACACACATAGTGCATAGTTGAGGGAAACCAAAATAGGAAGGTTTAAAGGAAAACTGAGATTGCTCAGCATAGACCTCTGCTACCTGCAAGAGCCTGGCTAAGGAAGATGTACCAAAACAGGTTCAGCATCCTTAAGCTGCGGCACTGTTCTATGGACATTTATGTTCTCTTCAATACTTCCACATAGTTATATGTATCATTTTGTATGCTTTCAAATACTCATTTGAAAAGAGAAGCCGCTAACACAAATAGCATGGAGGCAAACTGTTTTTTGTTTGGTGTTTGGCGAAGAGAGATCAACAAAATGCAAAAGCGGCATATATAGTATATATAATATGTATAAGTATTGCATTATGTATGTATATATGGAGAAAGATAAAGTATTATATCAAAGTCCAGATGGGTTGTTCTCCATTATAAATATCTATATATAACTAGGAGGAGTACTGAGGGGAGAGAGCAAGCTCAGAAAGAAGGGAGAAGTTGGTGGAGGGGCTAGATTCAAAGAGGCAAACTGTAAGAACAGATCAGCCGGTCTTGTTTTTCTCTCTCTTCGCTCCATAGAAAACTTCCAGTGCTCAGCATCTCTTTTTACCCCTCTAGGATGTTTTTAAGGCCTCATGGACAGGGAATGAAACAGCATCTCAATGTCTCCAGCATAAAACACTCATTGTCTGTCAGAGTGGCCAATACATATGCTGGAGGAGAAACATGATTCTGAGTCAGAAAACTTCTGGTCTCAGCTCTGAAGTGTGGCCTGCTAGGGACACTCAGACCACGGAATGACGGGGAAATCTCTATATAAAATCGTAGGCAATGGAGCTGTTGAGCTGTAAATTGCTGTATTTAACATAGGTCATGGTGACCGTTACTAACCCTGGGATGTAAGCTTGCTTGCTTCTGCTGATAAACTCTTGTGTCTAGTTGCTCTGCTGTGCATTTCAGGCAAGGCACATCTTGCTATATTGGGGAGTATCTTCTTAACTGTGGAAGTCAGAATCTGGAAGAGATGGAAGGGATCCCATCTCCCCTGCCCAAACATTAGGACTGCACATACATTTGAAAATCATCAAAAAAAAAAAAAAAACAAAACAAAACAAAAAAAAAAACAGTGAGTTTCTAGGAGACCAGTCAGTAAATGTTTGAGTTCAATCTCGAGAACCTAAATAAAAAAAAAAAAAGGCATAGTAGCACATGGGTATAAGCCTAGAGCTGCGGAGGCAAAGACAGGCAGATCCTTGAGTCTCACTGACCAGCCAGGGCTAGCATGCTTAACCATTTCCAGGGCAGTGAGAGACTCTGTCTCAAAGAAACAAAACAAACCACAAAGCATGGTTGCCTATGCATGCAGCTTAGTGGTAGAGTGCTTGCCTAGCATGTGTGAGGTTCTGAGTTCAATTCCCAGTACACACAGAGAGAGAAAAAAAAGATGGATGATGAGCAGCCACGGTTGTCTTTTTGGTGTTCATACACACATGCTCCCATACACATACACACACACACACAGAGAGAGAGAGAGAGAGAGAGAGAGAGAGAGAGAGAGAGAGAGAGAGAGAGAGAGAGAGAGGAGGAGGAGGAAGGAGAGAGGAAGGAAGGGTTTCCTGCGTGTCACAAAGATTTCTATTGAAGAACTAACATTTAAATTGTAAGATTCACATTACTTTGAATCTTTTCTAAATTTAGAAACCCACTGAAGAACAGTTTAATAGTGAATAACAACGCAGGGGTTCTTGTGATAATACAAGAGTGGGCCATCCACATGGAGGGGCTAATATAGCATCGTATGTATTTTTAAGCTGTATTTTGAGGTCGATAGCATCTATTTATAGTGGAGTTTGGGAACTCCAGGGAGCTGAATACCTCACCTGAGACGACTCAGTAGTTAGCAAGTGGCTGTGCAGGGACTTCAACTCTAGTCAACCAGGAGGTAAAAAGCTGTAGGTGAGGGTTCAGATGTATTTTTTCCCAAGACTTAGCATTTGGGAGAACGTGCCAGTCAAGCTGAGACTAAAGCAGTTTGGGGAAAGACTTTTGGGTAATCAATACTGTTACTGACTCATGGCTTGATAAGCCTGTGGGCACAACCCACCTTTTCTCCTGCTCTGGGGGGATACACAGAGTCCAGGCACTCAGAGGTCTAGCTGGTCTCATAGACCTGCTGCTACACCTTATGTAGGATCGTTCAAAACACCCAGAGAAGCGGGGCACGCTGTTCTTTCATCTCTCGCTCTGTTCCATGGACATAGCATGGAGGAATTATTAAGAGACCTGGGGTACAGACTGAGGCATGACGATGGCAAGGGGAGGGGAAGGGGCTGTTTGTCTCCAGACACAACCATTGCCTACGAACAGAAGCAGCTCGGAAAGCCCTGGGCCACATCTCCAGTTAGCATTACAGCATCATGCCCTTAGGGAGTAGACACTGGGTCTGTGAAGGGTTAAGCATGTGTCTTCTCTTGCTGGCATGTCTCCCAGGCTAAGCGAAGGCTGTTTCATCGTGTATGGATAAGAAAGACAAACTGTACAGATTGAAAACATCTGTACCCTGAGTGAATGGGCCACATGTCCACAGTGCCAAGCTGAGGCTTAGCTCCATGTGTGCCCTTTTGTTTGACTTTGGAAGGGAAGCACAAACAAATACAGTAGGTTCTGCTTAAACAAAAGATGCTGATCAATAGAGGTTTGTATAGCTTACGACCTTCAGCCATAAACAGAAATTTGAGGTAAAAATCCACAAATCCCAGATCAATTACCAGATTATTTACCCTTTTGCACTGCTAATGTTCTGATGTGCCTTGCATACTAAATAGCCACGGAGGAAGAGGATTTATGTCAAACGGGGGAGGGAGGCTGTGTGGATTTATTAGTTGTGGCAATCAAAGCGTGTGCCATACTTTTCTATATAAACATGACTGTGGTGATTGTGTAAATCAGCTAAGACAAATTTTAAATTCCAGAACTTTTCAGCCAATGTTACCAGTAGCTTTAAGAACTCATTTCTATTTTATAAGAAGCTTTAGCCATCTGTCACAAAACTCTTTTTGCATTGTGGTTTTCTGTAAATGAAAGTACACATGTTTTGTGGGGCTCTTATGAGGGGTACTGGGAGACAGACCCTCCAGCCCTCGCTGTGATCCTTGCTAGCTGCAAGTGCTTGGGAAAAAACCCTGTCCTCAGTGTTTCCAGACATGTCTTCTCACTAGTCTAGCATAGAAGGGTTACATATGAGCTTTGAAGGTTTGAAACTCTGTTTAATGATTTGTAACATTTCATTTCTTATATGTAAAAAAGTAAAAAAATAAATGTTTCCCTCCTGAAGGGAAATATCCAATAATGTATAATTTATAAACACACAGCTTAGAGGCCTGGAGAGATAGCTCAGTGATTAAGAGTACTTGCTATTCTTCCAGAGGACCTCTGTTCAATTCCCAGCACCCACATGATGGTTCACAACTCTCTGTAACTCTAGGTCCAGGGAATCTGATGTCCTCTTTGAGCTATCACTGGCACCAAGCATGCATGTGGTGCATGAAAATACATGTAGGCAAAACATCCATATGCATAAAATAAATAAATGCATAGCTCATGACTTGCATAAAGGAAGCAGCCCTTGGCAGGCATCAGCTATTATTGTTCTGTGTATCTAGGCCTTTATGTCCTTAATTTCAACATTTCCATGATCGCTTGGAATCAACTCAACGGGTAAAGGATCGGAGAACATTCTGTGAACCAAGGGACTGAGGAGTCTTAGGGGGAGGATTGTAAAGTCAACCAGAAAAAGAAAGAAACATTTTCCCAAAACAGCTAGTCTTTAGATTAAGGAAAGCTGGTGGGAGCCTAAAGACCACCTCATGTCCCTTCCTACTTACCGTAGAAGTCTTCAGGATTGAATGTTTGTTTTTCTGAATATATGTGCTTCCTGCAATAGCATGACCTGTTCGCTCCACCCATCACACTCCTCGGTGGGATGTTGGTTTAAGCAAAACCATTCCCACCCCATCCTATGCATGAGCCACATTCATCTCACCCATCTCTAGTCTCCAGCCTCCAGCCTTGTGAAGGGTCCAAGTTCCCATCTTTTGGATAAATGGGGTCTCTGAACTTCCCAGGCTCACCTCCCTTGTCGTCCTACTATTGCCTTCCAAATCCATCATAGTGAAAACCCCGAGACTTCTCCCATTCTCCTCATTTCTCTTCCTCCTACCCTTAGTAACAGGAATGAAAGAAAAAGTGATCTGTTCCCAGAGTGTTGAGAGCTTGACATATACAGACTCATAAAGTCCCTAGCAACACCAAGTATCCACATTTTACAAACAGAGGGAGTGAGGGCACGAAGATGACTCATGTGCTGCTCAGTGGCAGGATGAGGATCTGAACAAGGCCTGGCTGACCTGTGACTATAGGGTCAGAAGTTCTCAAAAATGAACAGCTCCAGCTTCTCTGAGAAGGTTTATAAAAGTCAGGGTCCTGAGCCTGGTAGTGGTGGCACAAGCCTTTAATACCAGCACCCAGGAAGCAGGCAGAGGCAGGTGGATCTCAGTGAGTTTGAGGTCAGCCTGGTCTACAGATTGAATTCCAGGACAGCAAGGGCTACACAGAGAAACACTGTCTGGAAAACAAAATAAAACAAACAAACGAAGTCAGGGTCTAGGACCCTGCTCCACAATGTCTAGTTGTCTAGGTATGGGATGGGACTTGAGAAAGTCTTCCAAAAGGATGTTAAAGTCTGAATATAGAATGGACCTCACAGGCTCCTGAGCTTGAACACTTGGTCCCCAGTTTGTGGTGATGGTATGGGAGAGTGCAGCACTTTTAAGGAGGTGGAAGCGGGCTGCTGGAAGGTGAACCCTAAAGATTATAGCTCAGCCATACTTCCACACCATACTTCCTGGTCAGCGCCAAGTTAACAAACCACTGCCTCAAGCTCACACCACTGCAGGCCACCAAGGTGCATCAGCTTTCATGACTTCCCCAACATGATGGTGTGCCAGAACCGTGAGCCAACATAAACCTCTTTCATTTTGTTTCAAGTTGTTTCTATCTGCTATTAATCCAATGGTGCTGATGCTGAAGCTGCTGTCAGGGAAGTCCTTTGGAGAAGCACTGAGGGCTTTGCTCAATGGGAGACATGCTAAGACAAGTGTGTGTGTGTGTGTGTGTGTGTGTGTGTGTGTGTGTGTGTGTAGCTAAAAGTGATTTTCTCATTAACAAAATCTTGGAGTAGGGTATGGATGGAAGCTATAGGATGTAGAAATTTTTCCCAAATTAGTCAAGGAGTCCAATTACAACAGAAGTCAACTGTTCCTTTAAAAGAAATGCAGTTTCTTGTACCTTAATTATTCTGCATATTGTAAAATGTGGAAAGTTATGGGGGGAGAGGATTAGAGGCTCACATTCCTTGGTAATGAACTGCATAAGTGGTAAAAGCCAAAATTAGAGTATTTTTTCCAAACTTCTACTCAATAAATATTCTGTCTCCAAAGTATCATAGATTCCAAATTAGCAGTGTGTGTGTGTGTGGGGGGGGTGTTCATGAAATCCATTCATTTCTCCATTCATGCATCCCACAGACATCCACTGAAGCTTCTGCTCTGCCAGGCATCTGCTGGATGCCTGGCCAGGAAGGGAAGTGGGGAGTAGGGCTTCTATGGGATATTGATTTAAGAAAAATGAGATAGAGAGTACAACCTCAAGGAGCTTGTGGTACAGTGAGAAGTAGGGTCAAGGAGCAGATATGTATACATGTACCAATGGGTGGAGGGCTGGGCCAAGGGTTCTTGACAAAGAGAATGTCATGGGTTGGTAGTCACTTTCACTAGGAAAGTGAAAAGACCCATCATATATTCCAATCCTGACCCTTGCTGGGCTTTTGAATCTGACCTAAGAAAGAGGTGTAGGGCCTATTACATGGCTCAGTCCATAGAGTGTTTGCCATGCAAAAATGAGGACCAGACTCCAGTCCCTGTGAACACTTGTAATCTCAGTGTGGAGGAGGCAAGGACAAGCAGAACCCTAAGACTCACTGGGAAACCAGCTTAGCCTAATCAGAGAACCCTGAATCTCAGTAAGAGACCTTGTCTCAAAAAGAAAGAAACAGGAGAAGAGATGGGAGAGAGGAGAGAGGAGACAGACAGAGAGAGACAGAGACAGACAGAGAGACAGAGAGAGAGAAAGAGAGGGGGACAGCTGAGGTTGTTCTCTGGCTTCTGCATGTATGTACACACAAGTACACATATATTCCCCACTCATATAGAAAGTAGAACACACATGAACATATATATGCATATATATGTACACACATACTTGAAAAAAACAAATGAAAATAAAAAGAAAGAAAGAAGGAAAGAAGGAAAGGAGGAAGGAAGGAAAGAAAGAAGGAAGAAAGGAAGGGAAGAAGGAAGCGAGGGAGGGAGGGAGGGAGGGTGCAGTGGCCAAGTGTAGGGTCTCTGGTACCACAGGCCAGTATTCATTTCCTGCTTCTGATCTTGACCACATCAGTCTGCATGCATTTAGAAATAAATAGTGAAAATAAACCTACTTAAGTAGTGGGAAACGCATGATTTTGTCTGACACAGGCACTGATAAGGAAGGCAGATTCCAGGGCCAGCTGATGAGTGGTCCATAACACCAGTGAAGATACGCACTTGGGTCCATGTTTCTCTTTTTTTATTGACAGTTTTGATATGAATTAATCTTAAAGTGTAAGAGTAGGACACCCAGATGTCACTCCCAGTTGTCACCTAGTCATTACCTTCCATCTTCATGATCCTCCCAAGTCAGGTAATCTGACCCTGCACCAATAATGATGTAAGGGAAATGTTATGCTCCATTCTCCTCTCTCTCTGTCTCTGTCTCTGCCTGTCTCTGTCTTTCTTTGTCTCTGTCTATCCTTGTTTCTGTCTGTCCATCTGTCTGTCTGTCTGTCTGTCTGTCTCTCTCTCTCTCTCTCTCTCTCTCTCTCTCTCTCTCTCTCTGTGTGTGTGTGTGTGTGTGTGTGTGTGTGTGTGTGGTTTTGTATGCATGAGCGCATGAACATGTGTGTGTAGGTTCATGTGTGAGCTGGAGGACAAACGGGCTTTGCTCCTCAGGTGACATCTGCCCTTCTCTTGAAACAGGGTTTATTACTGGCCTGGAGCTCCCCAACATAGGCCAGGTGAGTTGACCAGCAAGCCCCATGGATCTTCCTGCATCCATCTGGGGTTCTGGGGTTACAAGTGTGTGCTGCTATGCCTGGCCTTTTCACATTGGTTTGAGGCTAGCCCTAGGTCCTCATGTCCTAGTACTTACATGTCCTAGTACAAGGATATTGCCAATTGAGGAATCTCCCCAGTCTTCTGACTGTCTTCAACAGATCAAGCAAGACCCACCCCTAGGGCTGCAGATTAAATAGAGACAATGCAGCATGCTCAACAGCAACCTGAGCTGGGGATTCAGATCACATCTGTGTCCCTGAAGATTTCTCTGGGCCTCAGTTTCCTTAGCTATATAATGGAGGTAATAACATGCCCATTCCTAGGGGCTGTTACAAGGATTAAATGAGCTAATTAATGCTTTGCCACATGCGAAGCAAAAGCGTTGCTTCTTCCATATTGTTATGTATTGAAAGCTCAGGGGCTGTTAGAAAAGACACATGGGTTTCATGTCAGACAGGAAAAGAGCAACGTCCATTTCACTATCTCTCCCCTGCTGTCTCCATCTCAACATTTTGAGCCAAAATCACCTGCTCAGGTGGGTAAGTTTTTAAAACCACCATGTCTCTGAGATAGTTCTTGGCATTCGAAGTACCTCTCCAAGCACCTGGAAATTGTAGCTCAGGCCCTTGGGCTTGGTAATACCACCTCTCACCTGAGCCCCACCTAAAGCCCATCATTAAATTTCTTCTTAACTTGGGTGGAGTTGTCAGTCCCAGGAGACACTACCTCATAGCAGGAGGACTTGTACCCACTGGTCTTCCTGTCTCCCAAGGTGTACCACCATGGAGATGTGGTCCTGGGCAGACTGGTTTGATTCCAGAATCAATGAGAAGGCAGTCTGTGCTAATCACATATTACTATGCCAAGCATTGAGGACAGGAGCCCCTTTTCTCTGGAATTGAAGCAGTACAAGTAAGGTTGGCTTGGAGTTAAAAAACAAAAACAAAAACAACAAAAAAAGAAACAAGCTATGTTCAATGTGAAACAAAAGTAACAGGAGCTTCTCAGAGAACTTCCCAGTGTGGTTGTTTATAGATACTCAGTTCAGTTTCTTGTCTGTTATCAACACTAAAGCCAGGATAGCTGTGTACCAGGCACTCCAATGGATTGGAGATGATTTCCTCAATATCCTTAAGAGTTAGGCAGTTTTTCATTACAATGATAAAACATCAGAGATTATCAATTTAAAAAGAAGAAAGCTTTATTTTTAGCTCACAGTTTTAGACTCTGTCCATGGCTCTTGTGGCAACAGGGTACATCAAAGCAACATCTTGTGACTGAGGTGTAGCTGGAAGTTTTCATGTGTCCCACCTGGGCCCTGAGGTCAGGACGAATCTCTCCCACCTGTGTTGGTCCCAAATAAACACACAGAGGTTTATATTATTTTCAAACTATATGGCCTAATGGCTCAGGCTTCTTGCTAGCTAGCTCTTAAATCTTAAATTAACCCATTTCTATAAATCTGCACTTTGCCACATGGCTTACTGGTACTTTTACATCTTGCTTCTCCTGCCGGTGGCTAGCAGCATCTGCCCCACTCTTCTTTCTTCTCTCACTATTTCTCTTGGATTTTTCTGCCTGGCTCCATCCTGCACTCCCTAGGCCAATGCAGCTTTATCAGCCAATCAGAGCAACACATATTCACAGCATACAGAAAGACATCCCACAGCACTGAGGACCTTTCACCTTTTGGTGGTCAGGAAGCAAAGAGAGAGAGTAAAAGAGAAGAGAAAGGCAGGATTCAGCTATTGCCTTCAGAGGTGCACATTCAACGGCATGACTTTTATCCATTGGGCCTCACTTGCTAAAGGCTTCTCTGCCTCTGTATCATTCCATTGGATGGAGACCAAACCCCTTAACACATGCATTTCAGATTACAATCCCTTTATTAATATGCACAAAGTGTACCTGGGCCTCTGGACTTTTCTAATAGGATAGTATTTATCATCTACTGGGAAGTACAGAAAAAGTGACCCCCATTGCTCTGATCTCCCCATACCAATGCCTTAACCACTCCACTTCCCCACTTCTCCCCTAAGAGCTTCTTAATTCCCATCAGCAAGTTGTATCTCTCAGACCCAGTTATTTGAGGCCTTGGGGATACTAAGAACTCTTAGGACTTGATGTAGACAGGGTGGTGCAAGCTCTACAACCTGTCTACACCACCAGCTGGGAGTCAGAGAAGTTCATTGCTGGGCTCTAAGCTGTCCTGGTACTCTCAAAAGGTTGGTATTAATTAGCAAGATGTCTGAACTATGCAGCCATGCAGACTCTATTTCTTATTTGGCAAGGCTCATAGGTCCATCCTCAAGTCACCTGTGCAGCTATTCAAGTGAGACTTGGGCAGCCAACAGCTCCTGACCAGCTTTCAGGTAGATGAACACAGGGATGCAGGGAGAGTCTACACTTAGATATTTGTAGAGGAATTTAACATAGTATTTTCTGTCTTCTAATCCAGCCCTTCCTAATTTGGGTCTGCTTTTGTTTGTCTCCAGGTTGCTAGTGATTTATTTTAGTTGTGTTTTTATCAAAGCATGAATATGGCGTTCATGTGGAGTCTGAAGAGCATTGACTAACCCTGCAATTTGGTTGAGAACCCAGAGAGGCTCTGCCTTGACACCTCTGGATTCTACATCTGTTGTTGAGTTGTGAGGATGGGGACAGATGAGCCTGCAGCAGAAATGCCAACATGAAGTCTTGTTTAAAAGCTCCTGTCACCAGAAAACTCATGAACGATCCACTTCATTCCATAATATAACTGCTCATATTAATATAACAAGCAGCTTGCTGGGATTTTTTCATTTGTTTTCCTTCAAGCCAGAAAATGAATAATTTTAACTCCAAGAAGATGCCCGGATTAGGGTTTTTTTCTCTGCTTGCTTGCTTTCCCCCATGGCTCTGTGTGCACTCCAAAACATCATCATACACCCCTGGGAAATCACAGTCTTCATCATTTTGGAAATAGCTTTGTAGCAGATATCCAACAACATTTGAGTTTCAATTTTATATTTAAAAGCAATTTGTAGTCTTAATAATATAGTAGGCAATGTCATCTTAGTATGTATGAGCAAATCCTTCCAAGGTTCAGTATATGCTGTAGAATGTCACAGGCTCTTCTTCTTAATAAATTCATACAACTGTATAGTAATCCTTTGAGGCAGGCACTATAACTATGTTCTCAAATGAATTCATACAATATCAATGCACTGAGATGCTGAGTCACTTGTCTGGGGTCACACAGCTAGTAATAGGCAGCAGAGCTCAGATTCCCCCATGTACACATGGCCTGTTTTGTCTTTATATTCTGTCCGGTGCCTTCCCACAGCCTCCAAAATGGGGCAATCTCAGGCTGTGTCGACCCAATAAGCTTCCAGCTGCATGAGGAGAATGCATTTGCCCCAAGACCAAAGAATTATAGAGAAGCTAAAGTTAGACACAGTTTTACTTTGGACTCTGTTCAGATTAAATTGATTGGGTTATGAAAATGGTAAACAGATGAGGTTTTAAGCTGGGTCCCCTGCTTTCCAAGTGAGAGTTTCAAGTTGGGTCCATGCAGAGAAAAACTGCCTTTGAGGCTGTCCGGTTCAAGGCACCCTGGCCAGAGCAATTTGCTGGAAATTTGGGGGCAATTTTAAAACCATAAGGACGCCCCTTCAATTCCACTAAATCTTTGGCCATGCCTGATTTGGTCATGGCTGTGAAGAGTCAGCCTTTGTGAATTAGCCACAGCCAACCCACATCAGCATTTGATTGGGTGTTTCAAGCATCCCATTTGGTTTTGAAATTAGTTGAAGAGGATGCTATTTAAGGGGCGAGTGGGAAAAAAATACATAGTCTGTCTTGTGCTTATGGAAAACAAATTGCTGTATTCTGATTAACTGCACGTGATGCTGAGCTATCTCTCTGAAAATGACCTCCGTTTGCAGCCTGATTTTGATTTGCAGGCTGTGGGATTAAATTCCACTTCATTTGGTTTTATGATCCTCCCTTCGTTCATCCATTCATCCACTAAACATTTAGTGAGCACCAAGGAGAGCTACCCAGTGCTAGGTGTTTGTGCGGAGGGAGAAGAGAATGGCCCACAATGGATAAACCTGTGGCAGTCTCTGACCCTGTGCAGTTCATGGTTTTGGTATAGAGTCATAATGCAAACATACAATGGTGATGTAGAGTACCTTAGCTTCTTTTCTCTTGCTGGGATAAAATACCCTGACCAAAGCAACTTGGAATTTATTCCACTTCACAGTTCCAAGGTCCACTGTGGGGGAAAGTCAAGCCTGCAGGAGCTTGAAGCAGCTTGTTCTATCACATCCACAGCTGGAAGGCAGAGGACAAGGTATGCACACCACTGCTCAGCTTCCTTTCTCCATTAGGCTCAGGATCCCGGCCCAGGGAATAGTCCCACACACAATTAGGGTGGTCTTCCCACATCAGTCAAAAAATCAACACAAGCATGTTCAGAGGCCCGTCTCCCTGGTGATCCTGGATTCTGTCAAATTGACAACACTAATATCATACAGGATATGTGAAAGCCTAGGCCCATCCCATGGCAGAGTCTAGATCCAGGCATTTCCTAAGTTGTTTCTTTGGTTATAACCAAATACTGGTTTGTCCTGTCTGTGTATCAGTCACTGAGCCATTTTTTGACCATTTATCTTTATTCAGGGTTAAAATAACCAGTCAGATGCCAATCAAGGTGACTTCAGGAGGATGTAAGAACCCAGGAGCATGTGCTTCCTTGTTACTATCATATCAGGAAAAATTTCAACAATTGAATACCAGAAAGCATCTCCCCAGCACCTATGCCTTCATCCAGAAAGATCACCTCCGCCTGTGCCCCAGGCTTCACAAACACTCTCATACTCACAGCTGAAATGCTTTCTGGCAACATCTAAAACAGGCATTAGCTTCTGAGGATTAGCAGTTGAGTGACCTGGCCAAGGCCCCCAGCCAGTTAATGGTACACAGGATCTCTAAACCAGAACTTCACATTCCAAATGCTGCATCCTCTCCAGTTCATCATGTCGTACAAACTACTTATTGAACGCCATCAGGTTCACTGTATGATAAGATCTCAGTATCTATATGCTCGATTATCTGGGTCACCTGGCTAGTTACAATGCATCTATGACAAATGGCCATTCAATATGCAAGAAAAAAAATGTCTTGATATAGTAATATTCACAATAGACCTAGTTAAGACACAGAAACTTCCAGGGGCAGCTCTTTCCATGGGCTGCTCCTTTTGGTTTTCCTGACTGCACAACCTTGAGGCTAACTTCCATTTTTATCCTCACGTGACTCTGGCATCATCTTCAACTTGGCTATTTTTTTTTCTCTTTCTTGAGACAGAGTCACGTGTAGTCGATGTTAGCCTCCAACCTGTTATGTAGTTGAGGACGACCTTGAACTCATGATCCTCGTCCATCCAGCTTCCGAGGACTGTGATTATAAGTGTACACCACCATGCCTAGTTTTATAAGCTGGTGGAGTGGAACCAGGACTTCTTGCATGCCAGGCAAGCACTCTATCAACCAAGACATATCCTAGCCCCTGGGGTGGTCATTTGAAGAAAAAAAATAAACAAATAAAAAATTTAAAAAGTAAACTTTTTATTCTTATTTCCATTTTGACATAAATGGGAAACTCAACTCAGCTGTTTGAAAGTCAAAGTGGCCTTTGTGTTGGGAAATTAAGTTTTTATAGCACCCGGGGGGTAGTTATTACTCATGGGATCCTTTCAGGAATTTAAATGTGATCAATTAATTGATGGTAAAAATTATATTATGTAAATGCAAATTCAGAATTGAGCTTGGTACTCACAACTACCTGGAAAAAAAAATTAAAAAGGCCAGGTTAGGCCTGAGGAAATTGGAAGCTTTAGCCCCTGCTATTAAAAAAATAATAATAATAATGAAAGAAAAGTGAGTTTGCAGCAAACTGAGTAATGAGGCTAGAATTTTTCCCCTTTTTTGATAATATTATCACAATCTATCATCACCATCTAACTGTACCACAGAGACAATGCCAATGGAAAGGACCCGCAGGCAGCTTTTGTGGAACCCTTTTTGTTACGAGACATCTTTCACAATTCTTATCAGGCTTATAAAGCTCATAAACACTGGAACCCCAAACAGCTTAGGAAGAAGAGAAGACAAGCAGGGGCAGGGGAGGGGCAGGGGCAGGGGCAGGGGAGGGTCGGCGGCGGGAGGGCGATAGCGCGAAATTGAAGGGTGCGACACAAAGGGATCTGGAGCCACTGATTTTACAGCTGATGCAGCTACTAATACACGATAAGATTTGGAAATATGAACACAAAAGCCCCTCTAGTATCTGCATTGTTTTCCCTCCTTTGTTCTTGTAACACAAAGACAAGCCCTTCAGAGCAGCTTGGTTTTAGTCAAGTGTCCCCGCGGCCGAAAAACTCTTTGCTGGGCTGATTTCAAGTCTTGTCCTTGCTTTCTTTCATGTCCAGCTTTGTTATACCTCGGTGGAAATTTCTGGAATGTTTTACAAAGCCGTTTTTTCTCATTGTTGCCAGTTGTTGTTGTTGTTGTTTTAATTTTAGTGTTTTTAAATTTTTGATGATTTTATACGTGTATACTATAATCCTAGTCATCCCCTGTTATTCTCTCTCCCTCCCTCCCTCTCTTTCTCCACCCCTTTCTTTCTCTCTCCTTCATCTCCTTACCCCACACTGGTGGACTACCTTTCATCAGATAATTCTACTCCTAAGACACTCATCTGAAGCTTTTTATATCCCCAAACTCTCAATGTCAAAAGTTGAAGACCTTCCTCCAAGATTCTCTTAAAAAAATCTCCCACCTTTGAGTTCTTAATGGTATGTTGAACAACAAGTCCTAATTCTGTTTAGCAAATACGTGGTCTCTTTGATGCCCCCAAAGGCTCCTGATTGTCTGCTGAGAAGCAGTTTCATAGCCTATAGTGCAAGATATTAGCATGCTGCTAGGTACAGGCTGTGATTCTCTTTTAGTGATGTAACTTCTCGATGCCCCAGCTTGCCCATATGTAAGCTCAGGATGCTGACAATATTTACGCCATGAATTATTAGAAACAGAGTTTTGCTGAATCCATGGAACAGTGCCTGCATAAAAAAAGAAAATAGGAAGTTTATATACACATATGCACACAAAACACTCTCAGATACACATGCAAACGCACACACCCATAAGTATATAAGCCATATGTACAAAGAGAATTCACTTCAGGAATCAGTCAGGGGAGCAAATGACTTGTCAGGTACCATTGAATTTCTGGAGTCCTTATAAAGAGGACATAGTAAAGCAGAGAGGGGCTCAGGAGACAGCCCAGGTCTTAAAACACGTGCTATACCAACTTGAAGACAGGAGTTCAGATCCTCAGAACCCACATAAATGTCAGTCAGGCGTGGTTATCCTGTCTGTAATTCCAGCAGTGGAAGGTGGAGATTAGGGGCTCTCTGGAGCAAGCTTCCAGTGAGACCAGCACATCAGCAAGCTTTGGGACTGATTGTGAAACCCTACCATAAAGAATGAGGCAGAAGAGCCGTCAAGGAAGATTCCCAACTAACCACCTTGGGCTCCCATACTCAAGCCCATTCATATGTGTCTTCCCACACAAATACACAAGAAAAGAGGAAAGAGAAAGACAAAGTAAAGAAAAAAGGAGTGAAAGAGAAGGAAAGAACAGAAGGAGATAAAGAAAGAGGAGAGGGAAGGAGGGAGGGAGGGAGAGAAAGAGAGAGAAAAGAAAGAAAAAAGAAAGAAAGAAAGAAAGAAAGAAAGAAAGAAAGAAAGAAAGAAAGAAAGAAAGAAAGGAAGGAAGGAAGGAAGGAAGGAAGGAAGGAAGGAAGGAAGGACAAATGAACTAGAGGCAAGGGAATGAAGTCACAGTGGACAAAGGCACCCATTTGAGTCAGGCCCCTGGGTCAAAATCAAAAAGATCTCCAGAGAAATCCAGGGTTGAAAACAAGAAGAGCCCCTCCCTGCTTCAACAATCAGACCAAGAAAACAATCATTCCCACTTCATCCAGTGTAAATATTCAGTTTACAAATGGCTGCTGCTTGGAGTCATGTGCTGGGGATGCTTCGTGTTTATTTAAGAACTCGGTTTGAGGGTCTGTCTTCCAGACATGTGGTTCACCGCAATAGACAGCTGTTGATATTCGAAGCCCATGAGCATTCTAATATGTTTTAAAATTGCAACACTTTTAAAACCAGATGTTCTACATAAATTGCACACAAAGGGAGAAAAAGAGAAAATGGGAGAAAGAAAGCGGGAAGGAGAGAAGACAGGTGTATCTGTCACTTAGCATAACACTGGAGTTCTTCAAGCTCAGAAAATACAAGACAAATTGAAGTGAGCTCCACCAGAGTCTGTTCGGGATTTTTTCCCTCTACAGTAAAGATAAAAAGGAAATCATTTTAACAGAAAAAAGAGAGCTCTGTTATAAAGATGATCAAGGGAGCTTCAGCTAGCCAGGGTCCACAGCAGGGACAACTGTGGTTCTGAGGGTCTTGGTACTGGCTGTTCTCGAACACACAGGGTGTTGTGATTTCTCAGTCTTTTGGGGCACTCTGTGACTTATGGCATCTTTTTGATTGTAAGCCTAGTCCTTAATGGTTTGAGCTATCTCTCCACCCTATGCGTCATGCCATCTTATAAAAGATCCTATGTCCCTCCCAAGCTTTCCCTTCTGAGGGGAGGGGGTTTGTGTGTTGTTGTAGGTAAATGTCTGATGTCTTTATACTGTGATCCCACAGTTCAGAATGACTACTTAATGTTGACTGCCTGGGTTCGAATTCCAACTACATTCTTCAGTGCCAGCATACACCATGGGTGAGTTTCTGCCTATATTTAAATCCCCAATCCACCACCCAGTATGCACCTTGGGAGAATTATTACTTAGAATCAGACCCAAAATCCATCACCCAATGTAAACTTTGGATGAGTTACCATGACTTAGCAGACGATATGGGTGAGTTATTATATGGGTTCAAATCTTGACTCCACCAATTAGTGAGCACCATAGAAAAACTACTTGATTTAGGTTTCCATGGTCCCTGTGGTATTTTGAATGTAATTGACGCCCCATAAACTCATGAAGAGTGGTGTAGCTAGAGTTTTCCTGCCTGGCCCACAGTCAGGACAAATCTCTCTCACCCGCCAGTCCCACAGCCACTCAGACCCAACCAAATAAACACAGAGGCTTATATTGCTTACAAACTGTATGGCCGTGGCAGGCTTCTTGCTAACTGTTCTTATATCTTAAATTAATCCATTTCCATTAATCTATACCTTGCCACATGGCTCGTGGCTTACCGGGATCTTCCCATGCGGCTTGTCATGGTGGTGGCTGGCAGTGTCTCTCTCTCAGCCTTCCACTTCCCAGAATTCTTCTCCTTGTCCCGCCTATAGTTCCTGCCTAGCCAATGGCCAATCAGTGATTTATTTACTGACCAATCAGCAACACACTTGACATACAGACCATCCCACAGCAGAGTGGCACTATTAGGAGGTGTGGCTTTGCTGGAGTAGGTAGTTGGAGGAAGTGTGTCACTATGGGGGCAGGCTTTGAGGTCTCTTTTGCTCAGTGTCACAGTCCTTCCTGTTGCCTTCTGATCAAGATAGACAGCACCATGTCTGCCTGCTTGCCACCATGCTCCCTGCCATGCTCCCCACCATGATGATGATTAACTGAATCTTTGTGATCTCTGAATCTCTGAACCTCAATTAAATGCATTCCTTATAAGAATTGCCATGATCGTGGTGTCTCTTCATATCAACAGAAACCCTAACTAAGACAGCCCTCTATATAAAACGGGGACCTCAGTAATGCCTTTTTAACAAAGGGAGCTAAAGCATCTACCACTGTGCTTGAGGCACAACAGTGCATCTCTTTTCGATGCTTTGTATGTAAGCTATTTCTCTCTCCCACCCCCTTGCAAACTCCTTAAGACTAAGTTGAAAGAAGTCTTGGCAATGCTGCCTTCTCCCCTGTGATAATTGGATAATTTGGGGTTTCCTGGAGTCAGTCCTGGAAATCACTAGTCCATGCAATTGGAAATGACTGGTTTGGGGAGACGTAGAACAGAGGCATGCTCTAAGGCAATGGCGGCACAGTCGGGCAGACCTCGGCATACGCCCCGTCTCCTCCTCACCTAGCCAGCTGTGCGACCTCCTCACTGACCTTCAGCCTTCAGGCATAGGCTCCCTCAGTACTAATCTTTCCTTCTCAGAGGAGCAAGAGATTCAAAGGAACCAGCCTGAGTGTCTAACACAGTAGGCACTTCATTAATGTAATTTTATTTCTTCTATCATCTAATGACCTCTGCCATGATGCAGAACTTATCAAACTGTATGAACCCTTACCTATATACTTCTTCTGTTAAAAATCCAACCAACTAGTCACTCAGTGCCATGAGAAGACACCAAGAAAAATAAAAGTGATTAAGCCAAAATACCCAAGTCAAATCTTCAGTTATACACCGTAAAGCTCCCCTTTACCTCTTCAATGCTGTTCCTTCATTTCATCTCAGCCAGCCCCTGACCCAGCCACACTGGGAATCAGTCACCTCCACTTCCTTATCTTTTGCTCCTGGCACTTCGTGCCATATTTTGGCCCCATGCCCTCTTCACTGTCTGACTCAGCACAATCTGTTTCTGACTGCATTCTATGTGTTAGAGCTCTGTAATACCTCATATGTACATACACCCATCCCAGCCCAGAGTCCCCTGTGTTATCTTTCCCTATTTGTCCTGCTTATTTGCTTATAAGCCTCTTGAAGGAAAGAATGATGTCCTAGTCACCACATTATCTCAATATTCAGTACAATGCTGTCCTGAAGAGTGGAATAATTATTCAGTATATGCGTGCATGAAGGAATGCATTGATAGAATAAGAAAGAATGGGTAGGTGGAAGGATAGATAAGTGGGTGGATGGATGGACTGATATATAGATTAATGGATATACAGCTGGATAGATGGATGGGTGTCTGATAGATGGATGAGTTGGTGGATGGATAGACTGACTGACTAGACATGTGGGTGGGATGGATGAACAGCAGATGAGGGGATACATGAATGGAAGAATGGATAAGTAGAAGAGTAGAAAGGTGGACAGATGGATGAATAGATAGATGAATATACAGATAGATGGATGAATGGGTGACTGGGTGGATGGATGGGTGGATGAATGGGTGACTGGGGGAATAGGTAGAAAAATGGGATGGATGGATGGATGGATGGATGGATGGATGGATGGATGGATGGTTGGATGGATATATTGATAGATGCTGGAAGAATAGGTAGGTGGGTAGATAAAGGAGTATATGGGTGAGATGGATGAGGAGGTTGGATTATGGGGAATGAGTAAATATTTGAACAGATGGATAAATTATGGATGAATCACCTGGGACTGGAAAAATACGTCTATAAATACAGACATATTGACTATGAAATCTGTCACTTAAACATAGTCCACAGAATCAGCAAGATGAGTTAACCAAGAGGTCAGACATTTTCTTGCTAGTTACTGGACCTTGTCTTCAGCAAGTTCTCTTCCCTTCAGCACAGCACATTTCTCCAGTCTTGCTCCTCATACAGCTAACTTTTCCTTCAAGCTTCAGACACGCCAGCACTGTCTCTGCAATCCCCCCTGCCAAGATCTCAAGGACATCCCCTCCCTCTCTCTCAATCACATTCTGCCCCCACCTTCACCTGCCTGATTCCTACTCCTCTCTCTGGGCTGAGCTTCACTCTGGCTCCTTGATCTCCCCCTTGACTCCACCTCTGTGAACTGGCTTGGGCTTCTCTGTTATTTCTGCTCAGCCCCTTCTCATGTTCAGCCTGGTGTTTACTGAAATTCTAATTATGTAGGAATTGGTGTGATTAGTGCTTTCACGTCTGCTTCTCCAACCACAGTCTAAACTCGAGGGTCTCGGGCTTGCCTGACGTAACAGCCGGGCATTATCAGGACCTGGCCTACAGTGTGTACTTAAGAAATAATGCTTGCTATTGAAATTAGTGTGCTGGGGATAGGATCCATGAATCCTATACTACTGTTCAGAAAATTCAGGATTGCTATTCAGTTAGTATAAACTAGTATCAGTTACCAATAGCAGTACCAGTTGTTAAGAGCGTGAGAAAGTCTAGCCAATCACACCTGAGAACTCATATTAAGGTTTTTAACAGGGTCTATCACAGAGCCGTACCCCCTAAAGTGTAGTAAAATTCCATTCTTCTGGAGTCTGCCAAGGTTTTGGCAAACCCTCAAGAGCTTTGCCCATAGTCCCTGGCAATGGGCATGGGCCTCTGTTTTCCATCTGTGCCTTCCCTGGATGCTGTCCCTGACACAAGTATCTTTCACAGCTGTATGCTACACACAAAGAATATTCTGGGTTACTTGAAGTCATTGATGAATCATGCTTATGGAATGAGTGGGTCACCAAAGACATACGTGGACCAGAACAACATGCATAAAAGTTTCCCTTCTTGGAGGAAAAAGAAATGTCTGAGAGAGAAATAGATCTCAGGGGTCCACATGGGGATGTGTGTCAGTCTTGGCCATCGTTAGGGTGCCAGGCAGAGAATGAAGGTGATGGCCAGCTCTCTATTTCTGAAGTGAGAGTGTACAACTCCATCCCTAACTTGACTCTCTGGCCCATCACAATGAGGCAGCAGGCATCGTTCACGATGGGCCAGGCATAGGGCTGAATGCGGGCCAGGCATCCTCTATACACTGTTTATTTAAATCCTCAGGACCACCCAGCGAAGGCTTGTACTGTTATTGTTCTTTCTCATGGAGAATCAAACAGAGCCTTCTACTTTTAATAAATAAGATGTGGGTGGAGTATGATGGCTCATGCTTGCAATTCCAGTATTTGGAAAGATGGTCAATTTAGAACCAAACCAGGCTTCACGGAAAGACCAAGAGACAGAGACTGGGTCTGGGGCAGGGTGAGAAGGAGGAGAAGGAAATAGGAAAAGAAGGAACTAAGAAAGGAAGGAAGAAGAGAGGGAGGGAAGGAGAAAAGGAAGGAAAGAGGGAAGAAGGAAGGAAGGGAAGGAGGGAAGCATGATGAAATTAAAAGTCTTGCTAAAGGTTGTACAGCTAGCAAGTTGCAGGAGTGCTAGTGTTAATTTCTGCACAGTACCGAACTGGGTGAACGTTCAGTGTCTGCTGTTGCCTTGACAAATTCCAAGAGCCTTTAAATTTCAAAGGAAAGGAAAAGCCTTCTGAGAACTCAGGGAAGTCAGTTATGAACGAACCAAGACATTGCTTGGTCAATGCATATATCTGACTGGAGTAGACTGTGCATATATTTCCGGAAAGGTGGGGAAAGGAGTATCTGTTACAACTATGGAGTAGGCCTCTTGGCAACACAGAGCCTCCGACCCATTCTCAGAAGCCTCCTAGTTTGAGAAGAAATGTCTGTTGGAAGGGATTGTTGGGAGGGGTCACCAACAGGATTCCAGCCAGAAGGCTGGTGCAGCAGCTTCCTTGAGGAGTCCTACAGTCACCTTGCTCTCCTAACACAGACACTGTAACTGCCCATGACAGTGACACGGCTCCTCAGTAAGACATTACAGCTCATGCATGGTGTTATGTCATCTCTGTGTTCAGCAGCCTCTGATGCCTTCCTCCTGTCCTCCCTTAAGTGACTTAAACCAGGCATCATTTAGATACAGGGATTGGTGGAGTAATAGCTAACTCAAGAGGTTCACTCATGCTACTCCTGTTTCTAAAACAAAACCCAACACCGCATTAGTTCTTTGGAGGTGCAATCACTATCTATTATATGTGTTTTTCTAGCCCCCACATTAGTATCACTACCTACTGGGAACATTCTTGACCCTTCTCCTTGGAAATCCACTTCTATGTATCCCTATTCCTCTCAACATTTGATTTCACACCATTTACCATTATTGCTTGTTAACTTATTATTAATCATTAATAATAACTTAACCATTGTTAATTGTAAGTGCATAGATACTTTATACGTTTCTCTATTTTTTTCTGTACATACATAGCATAAGCTTTATCATGTCAGAGATGATACCTGCTTTTCACTGTCTTAGCACAATATTTATTGGGTGTACATGGCTGTGGTAAGGACACAGAATGCCCAGCCTGCAAGTGTGCAATGGAATTAGTGGTTTTGATGAGGATAAGTCAAAAGAAGGACATCAAGGCTGGACTTTGAAGCATAGCTAGCCTTGTATTCTGCAGATAGCTATGTCCAATAAGCAATCTAAGCACCCTGGTGTAGAAACCCAGTGATTAATAACTAACAGTCCCACTCAACTAAGCCAGTTATTTTTTTTAAAAAAAAAGGGAGGCTGCAACAGCTCCTAAGTGGCTAGCACAAGACACCTCAGGCCAGGAGAATAGACATTTCTGTGTATTTTTTCTTCATCTGGAACAAGATAACCTTGTCACAAGTGGAAAGAGAGTCATGTATATGTTTTAAAATATATATACTAGGGCTGGGAGTACAGCTCAACACAAGCAGGTGGACTAAAGTTCCAATTCCCAGAACCCATATAAATGCCTTGTGGGTGTAGCAGCCAACCCATAATCCCAGCCTCAAAGTCAGAGATGGGTTCCCTAGGCAAGCTGGCCAGAGAGACTCTCCATATCTACTAGCTCTAGGTTTGATTGAGAGACTCTATAGCAAAAGAATAATCTGGAAGAGTGATTGAGGAAGATTCTTAACATCAACTTCAGGCCTCCACATGCATATACATTCACAAACATGTGTGCATACACAGATGCATGCACACCACAGGCATAAGCATATGAAAAGGAGAAAAACATTATATATAAAATTACCAACATGCTCCTGTCTGAATCACCCAGTGAAAGTGAAGAGACACTGTCTGTTCAGCTGGAGAACTAGAGTTTCCAAATTCTTGCATGACAGAAAGTGTCTGTCTGCTACATTTCTAGTTGAGTGGTCATGTAGCTGGTTGCAAATTTCAGGTGTCCCATTTTCTTTCCCTTGGGGTGTTTTCTATGCGGCCATAGTCTCCTAGCATTGAACCACTACTGACATGAAGTCTGGAACCAGTCTGATACTGGTGTTTCTCTTTACAGATAACTGAGCTGCACTGTCATGAGATTCACACTTTTCCTGACAGTGGAGAACCATGCAAGTGTGCATCTGAATATCAAATAATTTCTATCAGATTCTCCCTGGGTGCCTCCAGCACTCAAGTCATAGCTTTACCCCCGCCCCATTTTTTGCTTAACTCTTATTGTTTTAGATCTAACAACTGCCTTATATGTATCTCTTTTACTTTTATCCCGAATCCCCTTTTATCACTTTAAGATTGTCAGTGGCCCTATTACTTTAATTTAGGAAAATGGTCTTGAAGTGTATAATACACATAATTCTATAATTAATATATGTCTTTTCTTTTGATTTAATCTTTTTTATCCTTTTCAGTTTTGCTGTGTCAATTTTATACAATTTTATACACATACACACACACACACACACACACACACGCGCGCGCGCGCGCGCGCGCGCGCGGCGAACTGATGTTTTAACTTTATTTCATGGCTTCTACTTTACTCTGAATACTTTTTAACTCTTGTGTTTAGCTGTACAATTTTAGTCACCTCTCTCAAATATAACATCATACAATAATTAGCCTTATTTGCCTCCCATTGTAACAACACCTACTCAAAAGTACTGATTTCCTGGGCTGGAGAAATTGCTCAGCATTTAAGAGTACATATTGTTCTTCCAGACGACCTGAGTTCCATCCACAGACTTCTTACTCCACAGAAGTCATTTCTTTGGTTCATTTCTTGAGAAAAGAGTTGGCTGAACATGTGCCAGCTTCCCCAAAAGAACATTCTCATTGACTTGTGGCTGTATTAGAACATTCTAGAATGAGAGACCATGGTCCTAATTTATTTTCCAGGCAAGAGAGAATGTGTTGGATTTGGGTAGGAGTCATATTCTCAATGCCAGAGTCAAGCTTGTTGCTACTAGACACCTCACAGGAACCATCATGACTAGTAGTGTTGACCTCACCAGGGAGTGACTGGAATCAGACTCTCAAGCCTCCCCAGACCCACTGCAAACACATCTACATTTTAACCAGATCACTAGATGATTCCTAGCACACATTAAAGTTCTAAAGTCTTGTCATAGGAGATCACCCCTGCCAAGCTGTTTACAGCCTTAGAGAACATCTACTTCCATCCGGATGTCTTAAACACTGGGTTTTATTTATCTTCCGTGATGGATGTTTTAGGACGGCAGCTCTCGGCTTGAGGGAGAATGCCCAGGACTCTGTTAGAAGCTCCTGAGTTTGCTGATATTTTTCAAAGCGCAAATCCTTGTCAGCTGAGATCTACTGCCTATTTGAAGAGGAGAATGGCCGCCTGAGTGAACATACTGATCAATAATTCAAATTAAGAAATCCCATTTTTAACACTCAGGCCATACCAAAATGATGGCAGAGCCCAGGTTGTAATTATTACAAACTTCAGCTATTAGACTTTCCACTCTGACTCTTGTAGCCAGGGCAAGAGAAAGATGAGAAAAGCACGCTGGCTCTCTTAAGATACCGCGCTGCCTAGAGACATGACCAATGGTTTGTATTATCTCTGCAGGAATCGCTCATTGTGGGCTGTAGCTGTTTTGAAGGAGTACACACTGGGATCTGTTATAATGAAGATGGAGATACCAGATTGAGAGTAGAATATGAAGCTCACAAGCACAACAAATTGTTTCCTGAAGACCCAAATACATCTAGCATCCTAAATGTGATTTTGAGGTGCTCCACTCTCTTGGACTGTGATTTGTTTTCTGAAAGGAGAGTTCAAGAGAACATGGTCTTCCTGGGCACCAGGAGAAATGGGAGTTACATAGAAGGAAGTGTATCCTCATACTACACAGCAGAAATAAACGAGCGCTTGACTCAGAGCATCTCAGTTCCAGGATGTCTTTATATCCATAATGAATGACCAGCTGCTACCCAAAGATGTTCTCACCGGAAGCTAAAGGATGTCTTCAGAGACATTCACCAATTTTTCTGTATCATGGCTGTGTGACAAAGCCGAAATATTTTGTAAATAAAATGGCCTTGGGGCATAAATCTGTGGTTTGGTGTCTGCAGCACAAAATATAAATGTCAGCTTCTGTGCCTTCTTCACCAGAAATGGAGAAATGCTGCATGAAAACAGAATGCCCTCAAAGCATCTTGAAGTTCAGTGCTTCACCATTTCAATCCAATTTTCCTTTCTCAGTTTATACCCATTGAGGAACTCAATGATAGAATTCTAGTCCACCCCCTTTGTGGTCTCACTTTCCAAAAAAAGAGAGCATTCAAGGGTCAAGACAGTGAATCCTTTTGGTGGATTTTGAGGAAAATAGAGATAACATGCTACTTGATACTCTCAGAGAAGATGGCTCACTCTCCCCAGATCATTTGTCTCACTTGTGAAAATCAGGAAATTTGACTAGAGATTCAATATTCTTAGTCACCAGTTAGTAAATTCTATATCTCAGACAGTCAGGCTAGTCATGTTGAGCAATAGACACTGTCCTAAGATTTATCCCAGAGAAGAAAAGAATGCAAAGGGCTGAAAGGTAAAACATTTACCTTATAAGCACAACAATCTTTAATTTAATACTCAGAAACTATGTAAAAATTCCAAGGTGTGATTCTGCTTACTTTTATTTTGAAAACTAGGCAAGCATAGACAAAAAAAAATCCCTGACTCTCACTGATCAGCCAATCTAGCTTAATTTATGAGCTCCATGCCAATAAGAGACCCTGCCTCAAAAGAGGTATATGGTGTTCCTGAGGATGATACCCAAGGTTGACCTCTGGCTTAGACATGCATACACATGTACATGTACTGCATGAACATGCACAAACTCAAGCACCCATGTGCAACAAAAATAGAATATACAGACAGTAATAAGGTGCAGAAAGATAGAATGTTGTTGGGGGAGAATGTCCAGGGTGCCATTAGGTCCTCTGTGGAGGCAGTATGTTGCCTCTGTGGGGAGATCAGGCAGTGTTGGGTGGAAAGCACCATCATCAACACCCTGTCATGACAGTGGAAAGATCCTGTACATATGCTAGCCATGTGTCTGCTGTACATTCAGGAGGAATGCTTTCATCCCCAAGTAACACAAGACACAATTCCACAGCTTCAAGCAAACGAGCATCTAATGTCCTCCCATGTTAGTCTAATTTGGTCATTTTCAAAGTGATGACACTCCCTCCTCTAGTCCCAAGGGACATTTTGCAATGTCTGGGCATCGTTTTGGATATCGTAACTGTGAGACATGTATATTTAATTGTTGCTAAATGCTACTTGCTCCTGGTGGGTCAAAGACAGGAGCCCTGTTAAATATGCTGCCCAAAAGAACACAACTTTCCATAATGAAGAGTCACCTGGCCCCAGATGTTATCACACCAAGGTTGAAAATCTTGAGTCAAGAACCAGTGCTTTTCAGGCCTGTGTTCCTGTATTTCTCTTGGCTTTTGCCTCATGGCCTCAAACAGGCTGCTTGATCTCATCTCATTCACCACAAAGAGATGATCTCTGGAAATAAAGACACTACATCTCATCTTAACCTTCTTCATCAATCTTTAAAAGAAATGCCTTCCCAGTGTCTCTAGCAGTTGCCACCTCTATGGAACTAACTAACATGAACAGTGGCTGCTATCCAGGATCTGGGCCTGACAGTGTCTTCCATTAAAACTGGTCTAAGTACCTCCCTAAACAAACTCAGGGTCTGTTAGCAAGAACTAAGAGCACCAGTAGCCCACAGTTAGTGCACACCCATTTGTTCCTTGTGTTGTTAAGGTCAGATCCTGGGTACTGGTAGCACTAACAGTCTAATCCTGGGCACTGTTACTTGATAAGTCAATTCACAGTAAAAAGCAGAGGGAAGAGAATTACGCAACATGGCCACATTAGGAAAAGGGACAAAAAAAAGTGCAGTAATATCACCTCCCAAGTCCATTTTCAGTGTCCTAAGATGATTTGTATAAATAGAAGCCAGGCTAAGAAGGCCTGGTTGAGGAGTGGTTAAGGCTTCAGTCTTTTCTTCATGGTGGTTGTTAAGGTGTGGCAGCTGTGTGAAATCTCACTCCATCAGACAAGTTCTTCCTCTGATACCAAGTTCCCAGCACAAGACTCCTGGTGGAATTCCCATTCTTCTAGTCCATTGTTTCAATAATCTGATAGCTAAAGGTAAGGGCTGGGTTACAAATGTATCTTCAGAGTATCTTCACTCCTGCTAGGATGGCTACCACATGGGCTGGCGTTAAACTGATGTTCTTCACAGAGGCAGGTGGTTGCTCTTCCCATCAGACCTGAAGAATCCAGCAAAGTGCAGACTACATCCTCTTTAATGGTGCTAAACCAAGAAGCCTCCACTGTCTGCCAGCGCCTCGTTGTAAAGGGCTAGCATATTTCCCCAAAGCAAAGGTTTTAAAGCCTCTTTTCCCATTGATAAATCGTCTGGGCAGAGACGGATTGAATTATTTATCTGGATTCTGAAAATCAGTATGGGCTAGTCTCAATGAGGCTGTGGTCCAATTCTAGAAGACGTATTTGTCAAGAGATAAATAACGATATTACTTCCAGCCTCCTTTTATTGCTCTCTGATTCATTCATTCAACAAATACATAATGGATTCTGCTTAGAGGGACTAGACTTAAAACACAGTCAACCTTCTAGAATAGAAGCATTTTGAGGGTAGAAAGCATGTTGCCCTAGGTCACTATGATATCCCCAGAGAAGGTATTCTTCTCCAATATTGTGTTAAGGAAATAAAAGTAGTAGCAGGGCTACCATTGAATGGAAAGCAAGCCTTCCCCACCACTGCTGTGGACACATTGACACAGCCTTGGAGGAGTTACTATTTAATTGGGATGCTTTCTTAGCTAATCAAGAAATGTTAAAGAGTGTATAGAGCGTTGAATTTAGGATAGCCCCAATCCCTTTATAAGGCTAATTTATCATGGCCACTTGTATCTTCAGTGGGAGATATCTTACTGCTGAGCTAAAAGCTTTAATGAACGTAAACTTCACAATAGCTACAGGAAATTAAGCAGTGTCATTTCAGCAGACTCTGTCCCATTCATCAAGTTAATACTAGGGTTCTGTGGACAGAGTGTTCTAGGCTTGGTGAGTCTTTTGAAGCACATGGCGAAGCAACAAAAATAACTCTTATAATTTATATAATTGGCCCCACATGAAACATTTGCTCCAAGTTTCCCACAAGATATCTAATAAGTTGTCATTTTTTTTTGTTCCTGGTTTCAAACCCAAGCCAGCCTCACCAGAGGATTATTTGTAAATAGGATTCTGCAGCTTCTTCAAAAGGTGATTTGGAGTATTTTCAAAGTACTTTCCAGTGATAGTAAGAGGAAAGGAGGGAGGGAAGAAAGGAGAAAGGGAGGAGAAAAGGGAAGGGAAGGAGGGGGAGGGAGGGAGGAGAAAAGGGAGAGGGAGAGAGAGAATGTGTTGGTTCATTGATGCTAAGGCTATATAACTTCCTCTCATCAGTGTGAGAAAGTTGAAATGTCTTGACCAAGACATTTCAACTCGAAGATCTCAGCTTCACCATCTAAGTTCTTGACCTTTCAGTCCAAAAGAGTGGGTTGAAGGTCTTGGACCCTCACTTCAGCTCTACCTTGTGTGATTTTGGATGAAGGTTCTGACAAAGTCCTCAGCTGAATAGTGCAGCTTCTGTCCTTACCACCCTTCCATCTGTCATGAAGAAGCATGCATGGAAAAGTCTGGCCTGTCACTCTAACCCAGGGCCTCCCTGTGTGTCACCAAACAACAAATAGAGAGGAACAGAGTGGAATGAATGAACAAGATCAAAAGCCATAGATTGGGGATATATGGCTTACATTTGAGTCTCCATGTTCTCTTCCTGTGGGGGCTTCCAATGTTTCCTCTCTCACAGAAGAGTCCCTCATCTGAACCCTCCCTACGCTGGGATTCAGATGTTGCAGAGACCAAATCATACAATAAACCAAGAATGATTAACTCTCCATGGAATAAGCACTTTAATATTTTCTAAGCTACAAGCTCTAGCAATTATTTACTCCAGAGTTTATCACATTAAGCTTTTTGTAGCTGAATAAAACATTGGTTATGTTTATGCCAATAACGGGTTTCTACTGGGTGAAGAAAGACATGAAATCTGGTTTGGAGATGAGCTCTTCTAGGGGTGGTTTGGAAAGAAGATGGAGGTAATGCACACACCTATGCCATACAGAAGACTGAGTCCTTCACTTCCCAAAATCCCTGATTTCTCTCAGCTGCCTCAAGTAGTAGCACTTTCTGCCTGGCTTCGTGTGTGTGTGTGTGTGTGTGTGTGTGTGTGTGTGTGTGCAGCATTTCTTCCAGATGTGGTCTTCTAATTCTCCTACACAACCATTCTGCCTTGCTTGAGTTTTTCTTAGAAGCTTGGAAGAGGTGTAGTTCACTTCCCTGTTGTCCAGTGATGGCACAAATGGCTTGCCACAAAATCTTCCTGGCCTTCGTTCAGGACAGTAGGAACAGATGAAGGATCTGTGCTGCAGAGGTTAAGGCAAAGAAGCAGAAGAAAGAACCCCATTTGCAAACAGGCTTCCAAACCTTGATCTAGGTGGGACTTCTGTCTTTTGATATGTTGTCTGTTGCATCCCTTTCATGGCCATTGCCCTAGATGGAGAAAGGAATTGTGTGTGTGTGTGTGTGTGTGTGTGTGTGTGTGTGTGTGTGTATGTTTGCACACTTGTGCATGCATGGAAGACAAAGAAAACTCTCTGTTGCTCCTCAAGCACTGTCCACCTTTCTTTCTGAGACAGGTTCTCATCAGTCTCTAAGCTCAACAGTTAAGTTGGACTGACTGGTCAGCAAACCCCAGCAATCCACCTGTCTGGGCATCCGTAGCACTGGGATTAAAGGTGTGCAATCAAGCTCATTTTTGTCATGGGTGCTGGGGTTAGAACTCAGGTTCCCATTCAGCAAGAACTTTACAGCGTATCTGCTCAGCCCTGATGACTGGTTTTGAGTCCAGGGCAGCACTCAGGTTTCACCAGAAGGTATACACCTCCAATTGATGAAAGGCACAGACTTTCCTTGTGGGTGCTTCTTCTGGCTGTGGTCAGACACAGGAAAAGATTGTAGTGAAGATGTGGAAGCAAAGCAAAGGAAGAGGACATGATCTTGGTCCACATGCAAATTGGGTCCAAACACACTGTTTCCATTGCAAATGTCACATAATCCTAAGCCTAACCCTTCATGACAATTTAACTATTTTTAGATGTGGTTTAATTCACCCAACACATGACACTGCAGGACCCATTGCGAAACACATGACCCATTGTAAAGTGTCAGAGGCATCCGTCTGTTTCTGTGAGAACTGATCTGAGTTCAGGTAACAAGTCATGCCCACATGAGAATATCTGCCTTGTGTTGAGCACATGGTGCAAGTCACAGCATTCTGAGAATGTGCACATTTTCTAGAAACCTTAGGGCGACCAAAAGTATACCAATTTTACAATCGAGGGGGACAGTCTCATTCTAAACAATGATTTCTCTGATTCACAACACCAGTGTTTAAGGCTGGTTAACTCTTTGAGATATGGGCTGGACTGTTCACTTTAGGGTATGCAGCAGAATGTGGGGTGAATCAAAAGCCCATAACTCATGGAGATGAGCTGTTAGTTTTAAGTTTTACTATAATTTTGTATAAAACTAACATCTTGTTGAAGTGACCGAGCAAATTTTGAAAACCCACAAACTAAATAATACTTTTCTCCTTTAATCAAGTATTGAGTTTGAATTCTATTGAAACTATAGCATTAGATCCAGAACCTTTTGTTAAAACAATTGGAGCACTTTTTTTCTTTGAAAGAGAATTGAGTTCAAGTTTTGTTTAAATATTAAGCAACCACCATTGCACTAGATTCAAAACTGTTATTTTTCAAATTTAAGGCCAAATTTTTGCTAACTTATGTAAGTCTCTCCCTATTGAGACATAAATGTTTAAAGATAGAGTTGGGGAAATGGCCCAATTAGTAAAGTGTTTGTTATATTTGAAGACCTGAGTTCAAATCCCAAGCACGTTCAAATCCATGCCAAAAGCCAGCCATAGCTGTGTCTGTAATCCCAGTACTAGGGTGCAAGAAGATCCCTAGGTCTCTGTGGCTAGCCAATCTAGACAAAGTAATGAGCTCCAGCTACAGTGAGAGACCCTGCCTCAAAGTGGAGAGTATTTGAAGAAGACATCTATCTTATAATGATTTCCTTGAGAGTGAAACATTCCATCCTGCCAGGAAACTCCTGAAGTAGGAAGGTAAACAACTCAAAACAGATTCAGGAAGTCCCTAAAACTGACCAGATACATTAGGCTCCTCCCCCCAAGAGTTAACAATCCAAGCTACTGAGAGTCACCCTCAGACAACCCAACTTGCAAAGAAGACTCTGAGACTAGCCCAGCTGCCTAGAAGAGGTTTAGACCAGAGTCACTTGGGAGACATATTCTCCAACCTGTAGACGATGCAGTATGCTCCATGTTACTAGCATTTGTAAGATGTCTTCCATGCTGGGGTGGTTTTGACGATGCAGCTGTCTGTGAGTCATTTCTGATCTTAAGCAACCTCTCACTTATATTCCTATAAGTAACAACAGCAATAACAACAACAAATTCATTAGTTCACCAAGTTAGACCTTGGTGGTATCCATACTTTGGTCTGTTGTGTACTCTCTGTCTGGGGTGAGTAGTCATATGTTGCATCTCACCAGGAAAATTCTTTTCACACAACACCTCTGACATTGACCTCTGGCCTCTACAAAAACATGAGCATGCACACGTGAACATAGTCAAATGGACACATATGTACATCCTCCCAATACACACAAAAAAAATACTTAAAGAAAATCTCAAAGACTGGAATGTTCATTTCCATCAAAATCCAAGAAATCACCCAGTCTGATTCTGCTGGATAATTTTAATAATATATCTTCTAAAGTTCCAAGCATGAATTATTTGCAGCAGGAGTTTGATGGTAATAGCATGCATCATGCATTAGTGCTCAACACTGAATAATGCAGGGCTTGCGTAGTGTGGGTCGATAGCATCTGGATTTCTCCAAATCATTTTCCCTTTTCTCTTTTACCAAGCAGTTGGTCCTTCTGTAAGATGGGTCCCAGGGTCCCACTGAGATATTGGGCCCCTCTGTTACCTTGTGATTAAAAGCACAGCAATGTCTATTCATCCTAGAATGATGGCCCTGTGTCCATGATACCTCCTAGAGCTCCAGACAGCAGTTCTTAATTAATTGATGAAGTTGGCTTTCCCAGCACATTGGTAAAACATAGGCTCTAAAGGCTGCATGAGCAGGAAAAGACAAAGTGGAAAAGAAGCCATTGAGTAATGCAATCTCCGCCCAAACAGAAGCAAATCAAAACTGAAATGTGACTGAGTAGTAGGGCTAGAGAGTGTTTCTTGTGCGTTACTTCTATACCACCTCCCAACTCCCTGATTATCAGATCCATCCTCCTCCTGACCTTTCCGATTCTTTCTCCCTTCCCTGACAGCTTTGTGCCTTCCTACTCTCCAGCTACACAAATAAACATCTCTCCCAGATTCTTTCCAGATCTTCCAAACACTAAATGCCCAGTGCCTGCCAAAATGCCTGATACATAGAGAGCGTTTAGAAAATATTTGTGGATGACCAAAGTGTGTGTGTTTGGGGTCAAATGGAAGTACTGCAGTGACAATATGCATGCCCCCATTTGTGCATATCAGTTTCCAGGAAAAAAATATGATTGAATTGGATCGATTAGGCACTGTTGTCTTCACTGATCAGAACTCTCAGGAGACCCACAAGCCACTTGGACACATTCAACTTCGTTTCCTTTGGACAAGAAAACCAGCTATCATTTCATTATATGAGTGATACATAACATCAGACATAAACCTCTATGTAAGCACCTTGGGTGATGCTTCTTGAGCCCAGCAAGCATCCAGGTGCCTTCAGATCACCAATGGACATGTACACATCATTCCTCTTATGCTGGGAACTGTGCTAAGTGCTGATACCAAAGAGACAGCATGAGTGAATGGAAAATGTCTCCTAGGCAAGAGCAAAAGTTTGCAAAGGGATGTGTGAGAGAGTTTGGGGAGTGATGGATATGTCCACAGTTTTGATTATAGTCCATGTTTCTTTGGTAATGACAAATATAAAAACTTACCAAGACTGTATCCTTTTTAAAGTAGATGTTTTAACTTTCCTTTTCAAATTATTTTTTATGAGGCTGGAGAGATGGCTAAGCAGTTATGAACCCACCCCACCTGACCCCTGTTCTTCCAGATGACTGTGTTCAGTTCCTAGCACTCATGTTGGTTAGGCAGCTCACAACCACCTATAACTCCAGCTCCAAGGGAGCTGATGCTCTTTTCTGTATTCCAAGGGTCAGCACTTACATATATGTACACACACACACACATACACACACACACACAATTAAAATTTTAAATTAATTACCTTTTTAGGTTAGCATCTAAAATTATGGATTTCATTATGGCATCTTCATACATATGAGTTACTATACTCCATTCTTAGTAATTCCCTTCTCTCCTTGCCTTCCCTGTACCCTCTGCTCCCTCTGATGGGGTACTTTTAAATACATGCATTTGGTTGTACATTGATCATATCTCAGAAAAGCTGTTAAAACATAAAAGAGTATAAAAACATGCCCTCCAAAAGGGTGAGGCCATGGCATCTAAGGCCTGGGCATTGATCGGAATTTACAGCTAGGACTGACATGTTTGTACCTCTGTACCTTTCCCATTCTTCTACATGTGGTAAGGATGTGGTATAAGAGAAAACTTGATCTGAAACCATTGTGAGGAGAAGACAAAAATCAAAGAGATACTCTTTAGAAACAATGTGAAACACTCTCTGTGTGACTCAAAAGTCAATAAATGACGGCAGGGATAAGGAAGAAATGGTATCATGGGGAAATATATGGAAGACATAGATAGTCTTGAGCTGACAACGGGATCAGCAATTCATATTGACTGAAAAAAAAACATTTTAGTATGAATTATCTGCTAAAAGAAAGCAGGTTACTTTGCATTCCTGAGCAGATTCTCAATCTCTAGATTGAGTATCAAAGCTGTTTCTGGATATTTGTGCATTAACAGGAACACAGGGGTAGGACTTGTAAAGGAGGCAGCCCAGGGTGGTAAAGACTTCACCTAATGTCACCCTAGGACAGAGAAAGTCCTGGGCTGACTAAGAGTGCCTTCTGTGAGCTTTAATTCCTGAGAAATGGCATAGGCTCCATGCATCCTGTAACCCCCCTCTCCTCACTGTTCAGGACATGGCAGGATTGCACTTCTTCAGCCGATAGGAGACGTAAGTGAAAGCACATGCATTCTGAGTGGATGCGTTGATGGGGGACTTTTGTGCCGCAGTGACTAGAAAGGATTGTTTTGGCTCACGGTTTGAAGAAGTTCGGTGAATTGTCGCTGGACCCCATGGTCTTGGGAAGAACAGCATGGTATCGGGAGCTGGTGACAGAAGGGGTTCTTAATGCATGGTGGACAGGAAGTGAAGAGAGAGGCAGGCAGGGAGGCACTAAGGATAGGGCAACCCCAAAGACCCACGCTAGGTGACTTACTTAGTGAAGCTACATCAAAAACTTTCTAGACTAGCTCCCCAAAATTCTATCATCCAAGAATATGAGTCTTTGGAGGAAACTTCATATTTGAATCATCTAGCCATAACAAAGCACAGTCAATACTGAGTGTCCATAAGTTAAGTGACCTTGTAAAGATAAGATAGGCCAGGGCTTTCTTCTCACCACACTACAGGGAATGTGAAGTGTGACCCCCCAAAGTAAAACCCCTTCAATCCATTGAAGCTATTGAAATTAAGTGCTTTTATGTTACTTTAGCAAAATAAGCCTCATCCTGAGGGATATAGAGAGTGATTTACTTCTCCACACTACCAACAAGGAAGTCCCATGAATTAAGCACTCCATACAGCCGTATGACTGTGAGATGAATTCTACTGAGGTCAATTAAAACAGACAAATAAATAGGAAACAGGGTATTTATTCAATGTGGCCACATTGGGAAGAGGGACAGAGATACATTGACCACTTTAGTTCATCTTCCCTGTACTGTGAGATCCAAGTTTAAACAGAGGGCCAGGGATATGAACATATCTATACAGTCCCAGTCAAGGCGTGGTCTTGGCAACAACTGAGTCATTATTATCTGGGCTTCGGTCTCATCCTGTAAGGTGGCCTGACAAGTTATTAGAAGTGTGTGAAATCTCTTTCTGGAGACAAGTTTCCCCTCAGGCTAGTGTCAGACTTTAGTATTTTCTTTCTGCCATCATGAGATTCCTGACAGTAGGGGAGACATCCCACTTTCCAAGGTCAATTGGTCCAACAATCTAAGAGATTGAGAGACACAAGTATTTCTTCAGAATGTATTCATTTTTTTTGCCAGATTGGTTATACAATGATGCAATTTGTAGAAAAATGGATGCAACTGAGGACTGTGTAGTATGTGAAAGAGGATGGAGTTTTGATCTTCTTCAGCCGCTGTTATTCTGGCACTGGAAAACACAGCTTGGGAAGTGCTCATCTCCCCCATATCACTGTGTGTGCTGCCACTGATTAACTAATTCTCTAAGATGTGCTAAGGAGAATGCAAGACCTTCGGCCTTAAAGGCTTGTTATCTCCCCTCCAAGCAGATGCCTTGGGAGAAGACAGTGATGCCCTACCCAGACGATGCCTCTTAAGTTGTAGATACACCCGGAGGGCATCTCACCAACAGAAGCTGTTGAGCTTTGCATTCTCAGCCAGAATGAGGAAAAGACCACTTCTCAGCCGCCTAGGTGACTGGTAAATTAAATCAATGATGATATCCCCTATGCCCTACAAAATTTCAGAAGGACTGAACTGGGTCCTCAAATATTAATTGCAGGAAATGATTTGCCCACTCTGGGTAGTAATGTGCAGCTGAGGGTCAATCTTTCTTCTCTAAGTTCTCCCACCAACCAAGGACATTTCCATCTTCCTGTGATTTCCATGATAGCCCCACACACCGAAGGCCTGGTTACTAAATTCAAATGTTTCCTTGTGACTAGCGATTCTTTCTGCATCTTAGAGTCTGCTTTCCTTTGGAGGAATGCTAAGATCCACGTTCGCCCAGCCTAAACGCCCCGCCACATAAATCATAGAGCAAGGGGATTTTTATGCAAAATCAAGCACTTTCCATGCTTTCCCTTTGCAATGATTACATGATTTTCCCCTGAATCTGAGCACTATGTGTTTCATAAATAGATCTCTCTCTTTGCAAGCAGACCTTGGAAATGGATTATCTGTTTGGTTTGCATTTTGTCTCCCAGCCTCGCAGCTTCCAGAAACCATTTCTCAGAGACGTGTGCTGCAAACATGAGGAATTAGAAAGGCTGCCTGTCCTTTGCATGGAGACTCTCCTATCCTGAGTGGCACGTTCCTTATTGGAACTTGAATCAAGGGACACTCAAGAAGTCCTAGAAAGAACTGGTTTCTCATCTTAAGGGATGGATTTTCAAATGGCCATCAGGAAGAAAAAGATGCAGGGCAAGAAACAAAAGCAATGTGTTTCTTCATTAATTTTTCCATGCTATTCTTTTTTTAAAAAATATTTTATTTATTTATTATGTGTGCAATGTTCTGCCTGCAGGCTAGAAGAGGGTGTGAGATCTCATTACAGATGGTTGTGAGCCACCATGTAGTTGCTGGGACTTGAACTCAAGACCTCTGGAAGAGCAGCCAGTGCTCTTAACCTCTGAGCCATCTCTCCAGCCCCCATTTTTCCATACTATTCTTTAATCTATGGAAGTTTCAAACATTTATACAATGTATATTGATCAAACCCATTCACCACTATTTCCCATTAACTGCCCCTGGTCCTCTCTCTCCCACCTTCATGTCCTCAGCACTCATTGAACTCAGGGGCTCAGTAATAATAGTAAAAACTGTGTGTTTTCAAATGTTCATGTTCACAGTACATGTAAGCAGATGTTTAGTTTCAATAATCTTATGTTACTTCCAAAAATTGACCTATGGAGAAAGGTCAATATTTAAGAGATAGTACCATTCACTGCAGAAGACATCACACTGAGAAGGTAGGTTCATTCACATTGTGGGCTGTGTTCCATACAGACAATGGGAAAAATCAGAGTGATTGGTTTGAAAGGAAGCACATATCTTGGGTTTGAGAGACGTTTATTCTTACAAGTCGTAAGATCTGAGTTGGATCCTCAGAACCCATGTAATCTCAGTGCTGGGGAGGCAGAGACAGACAAATACCCAAGGCTCACTCACTAACAAGCCTCACCTACTTACCCTAGTTCTAGGTCAGTGAGATAGTCTGTCTTAAAATAAGTCAAGATGAATGGTACCTGAGGAATGATGCTCTGGGATTCTCTACACACACATGTTCACACACACATACAAACAAGAGAGAGAGAATACTTGTAAGACTAAGGTTTCAGGTGCTCCTTATCACAGATTGCCACAAGGTATTTGCCTCTTGTCACAGAATCTGTGCCATTCAGAATGCCCTGCAGAGAGAATGGAGAGTGGAGTCCAGCAGCCCTGAGAGCCGGAGCTCTATGCCCAACTTGTCTAAGAAGATTTATAGGGCCAAAGAGCCCCACCAGAGTGATGCAGACAGCAGGGAAGGCCTGATGTAGCACAAACTAGAGACAGCATACTCTGTCCAACTGTGAGTGGTTCTGGGGATGGGGGAGTTGAAATGAGCCTTTGTGCCTTATCTAAATCTGAATTTAACTGCATTGTTGAGTGTTATCAAGTATATGGTGAGTAACCCACCACTGTACCACGTGTGAAGACTTCATGTGGGTTTAGGCAAGACCCGTTTGGGTGGACCCTCTGACTGTTGGACATGCAACATTTAGTCTAGTGATTTCAGACCACAGGTGATCTGATGTCAGACCTCCTGAATTTGGATTTCACTTCTCCTGTGTGTTACCTATAAAATGATTCTGCAGGAACCATCTACTCATCCTCATGTGAAGAACCAATGATTACTGGGCACTGACAGTTTCCTGACATTACAGAGTAAGCAATATGGCACTCATACCACTTGCTAAAGCAAATTCCCTAAATATTTCACCTGGACACCTTGTTCTACCATATGGCCCTCATTTGAAAGTCCACACACATTCAAAAGCACAGCCTAGACACTGAAATCAGTGTCCATCATCCAACATGGTTTCTTCATGTCCAAGTTCACCCATTCATTCGCTGATGAGGACTCAATAAGCCTCAATTTTCACATTAATGAAATGTTAATTATGGGCCAGGGATTGAATGAGGGTAAAAAGCTGATTACTCTCATGTAAATGGTGAGTTCAATCCCAGCCCTGATTGTAGCACAGTTCACATGGCTTAGCCTGGCTGTGAACTTGCACCCAAATCCCAGGGGCTTCAGAAGCCTCTGAGACTGTAGGGAGGGATTTTAGGATTGGGGGACATCATCTGGCTGTACACAATAAGGGTTTCTTGGAATGGCGTTAACTCTGTCACCTGCTACCTCAATCCTTATTACTGCTTTCCTCTTTTCTTGCAATACTGGAAACTCACAGCTCTTCATATTGGACTATAGCAAGCTTTGACCAGAGGATTTCTTCCCTTCTCCCTCTGCTTCTTGGATACAAGATTTTAGGAGCAGGAAAGCCAATGTCCATCTTACCTCCAGTATATAGATGACCAGCAATGTTTATGCAGGGGGAATCAATCACTGGGTGATTAGTGCATGGATGACAAAATGCTAATTTAACTTACTCTTTCTAGGCAGCATCTCTAGGCTGCTTTGACACAGTGCAGAGCTCAGGCTCTGGTTCACAGTGGACTTTTAACAAATATTTGTATTGTGAATGAATGAAAGTGTGAACATGTAAACCATGGAGAGTCTTCATGAATATTTAATATCTCAGGCTAAATAAAACATTCGCCATCTGATGACTTGGGTAGATTTGGGCATTATGTCTGTGACAAGGAACAAATCATTGAATTTGTCTCTTTATAAAATAGGATTTGGGGGTGGTCATAAAGCCAGGATTTCTCAGGCATGGAATCCAGCTTTGGTTGTGGGCATTCCGTAATGATTCCGTGTACCCCATCCCGTCCCGACTTGAAGGCTCCTTTCTTCAATGGGTCTTTTTTACTCACCATTTCTCGTTAGGAACAAGACTTTAAGTTTATCTGTTTTTAGACAGGGAGACTCAGAAAAACTCAGGTTAAAGTGTTAACTGGTGTGTGATTCACATTAGACACATTGCAGATTTTGTTTGAAGAAGTGAAGGAAGTTTGGAGGAGTTGTTGAATCAGAAGAAGGAAGGAAAGTGCTGGCAAGGAAGCCAAAGGAGTGTTGCCAGGGAGACAAAACGTAGTAAAATTACATTGGAAATCTGCATCAAAATGGACATTCACCCAGACCATAACCCAGCAACTCTAGTTTAAAGACCGCGAAAGTGATTGCATGTTTCCGAAAAGACATGTGAAACTATGAACTTTTTATTCATCTTAGTCAAAAACCAGATGTGGTATGTCCATACAGTGAACTGTCACATAGCAGCTAAAAAGAACGTTGTACTGGCACAACACACTCGTCTATTTTACACTAGCAGGATCTCACAAACATTGGGTTGAGGATAGAGAACAATCACAAAATATTTAATGTCTATATAAATCAGACAGACTAACATAATCAATAATGATGCAAGTTTAGATGGTGAGGGAAGAAGAGAACCAGGCTGAGAAGGTACAGAGGTGAGACTCTTGCAATATATATATATATGTTTTCACTCTTATTTTCATGGGTGGAGAAACCTGAACTTCGTGCTGGGCACGTAAGATTGATGTACTCTATTTTCTTCATAACTGGTATATTATCCCTCAGTATATAAAATTAATGGGAGGAGGCAGGAAAGATGATGGTTCAGCATTTTAGAGCTCTTGTTGCTTTGTAAAGGATCTGGGTTCAGTTCACAGCACCTGCATCAGGCGGCTTATAACCTCCTGTAACTCCATGTCTGGGGGTCTAACATAGCCTGACCTCTCTGGGCACCTGCATACAGGTAAGGCATGTAAATTCACACAGGCATACATACATACACATAATAAATGAATAAATAAATAGGTAAATAGATAAATTTTTTTTAATGTGAATGGCAGGCTGGGGGATGTGGCTCAATGGTAGAACAGTCACCTAGCATATGCAAAGCCATGGGTTCAAGCCCAGTACCACAAAACTAATTAGTTTATTAATTAACAGTAAGTAAATATTAAAAATGAATGGCAACAGATATTAGTATTCTCTTACCAAGATTGTTTGACCTCTTTCTTCACTTATTTAATGTTTTAATTACTACTTTTAAAACATTAATGAATGGTCTGGGATAGGTTTCCTGAATTTCTATTAATAAAGTTAGCTTCATATCCTGTTACCTTGATTGCAATGTGAACTTGTCAGCACACAGCGTGGTAAGGACAGAGCAACAGGGAACCTGAGCTGTGTACTGGGTTCAGATGCTGGCACTGTGGTGTATTAGCTATATGTGCCAGTTGGCTCTTGCCAACTTGACATAAACATATATATATATATATATATATATATATATCTTGGAAGAGAGAATCTTAATTGAGAACATGCCTCCATAAGTTTGACTTGCGAGCAAGCATAGGTGAGGAATTGTCTTGATTTATGATTGGTATGGGAGGGCCCAGGTCATTGGAGGTGATGCCAGTCCTGGGCAAGTAGTCCTGGGTTATTTAAGAAAAGGCTAAGTGAACCATGATGAGAAAAACAGCAGCATTCCTCCATGGCCTCTGCTTCAGTTTCTACCTCCAGATTTCTACCTGGTGTTCCTGTCCTGCCCTTCCTTTGTTGTTTTTGTTTTTTGTTTGTTTTTGTTTTTTCGAGACAGGGTTTCTCTGTGTAGCTTTGTGCCTTTCCTGGAACTCACTTGGTAGCCCAGGCTGGCCTCGAACTCACAGAGATCCGCCTGGCTCTGCCTCCCGAGTGCTGGGATTAAAGGCGTGCGCCACCACCACCCGGCCTGCCCTTCCTTTGATCGTGGGCTACAGACTGTAAAATGAACTAAATCCATTCCTTTCCAAGTTGCTTTTGGCCATGATGTTTTATCACAGCAGTAGAAACCTAAGACACTGTGTGACCTCTGACACACACTTTTTGAATCTCAGTCTGTTTTCACAACATGTGGGAGTGACATCACTGCAGCTTCATAGGGATGAGCTGCGAACATGTAGGCAAAGCAGGTAGCACAGGGCTTGCCTCATTAGCCACAGTGTTGGTAGAAATCAAGTGCAATGTCAAGGCTGTTGAAGATGGGTGGGAGGTACACTGGCCTGTCCAGACTACAGCCTGGAATTGCAGGCTTCAGAGCCAGAGGGACATGAGGACTGGGATCACCATTTCATGCCATAGTGGAGACCCCTGTGCCTGTAAAGGAGAATAGGCTACAAGCCATTTGCCCCCCAAATCTGGACATGCCATACTCATGACAAGTTATCTAGAACCCCAAATAAAGACAGATGTTCTATACCCCAGTCTGCACCCCAGCAAAATGGGTCACAGAGCCCTCCATAATGTCCTCCCTCAGTGGCAGTCACTGTGGGATAAAGAAAGCCAGGGGTTAAAGCTCAGTGGAGCCATGTCTGGTTAGATCATTTACATTCATCATTTCTTTCCATCACCACACTGGAGCATGTCTGGTTCTTCAAGACGGGAAAAGTGATTCCCTGTGGCGTCTGCATGGAGAATGTGTATGACTCATAGGCAGGACCCAGTTCAGGGAATGCAGTGTGACTGAGGGATGCCTTGCATTGGTGCAGCCCAAGATGTCACCATTCTTCCTGGAACAGTCTTTCACACTCACAGATAAGAGGTCCATGACCTGGATCAGGATAGAGAAGATAGGGTGGCCACTTCCTCAGCTAGTGTTGCCATTGGCAACAGCAATGGTAGCCTCTGGGTGTTCACCAGACACTGAACAATGTGCACCTATGTGGAGTGTGTCACAGTGACCTCACACCTCTTCTGCCTGTCTAGGCACAACTCATGCCCATTTTAAAGACGAAGAACTGGAGAGTTACAGGAATATAGTCAGGCTCATAAATAACTAACCTAGGAGTCAAACTCAGTCAAGTCCTGGCTTCCTCCAATGGAAGATTATAGATTCATTAATGGTTTTAACTCTCATTGGCTATCACTGGCCTCTCCATTAAGAATCTCCTCAGAGTGACCTCCTCAGAGACCTGTGTCTAAGGTTAGGCTTGCTATCCCAATTCTATGCCAGCTCTCAACACAAATACTCCATCCATTTGAGAAAAGTTTTGAATTTTTGGTCATTACTTGCCTTCTCTAAACAATCTGACTATACAAGTGCTCAAGAAACCTAGGTCCAGAGTAGTTTTGCTTTTCCAAGTGAAATCTCACTCAGATTTCTAGAAGCGTCCAAGATAAAAAGAAGAGACAGAAAAGCTCATGTTGACCCCTCCAAAGTGAAACCCCACATTTCAGTGCATTGTGGGGCCCTGTTGGCTTGATATGAACACAGCTTCCTGAAGCTCTGACAACTGATGACATTAAACACAAGTGGCTATGACTGGATGTTGTGCCCAGAGCATCAGATACCTCTAGTAAAAACAAAAACAATAGCAGCCCTTGCTTTTACTGTGAAAAAGATCAGAATTAATTTCCTTCTCCATACATAAGCCAAGAGAGTAAGGATGAAGTTTCTGCATGGCCTAATCCCCAAGGCACCACATCCTCTGTTTCAATGCAAGGAGAGATGCCAAGGTGGCCTGTCTCCTGTAGGTTTGCTTGGATCAAATGGAAGCTCTTGTCCTGCAGAATCTTTTGGGGGACTGTATCTTCCAAACACCAGGTGGAATCATGCTGTTGACAATGATACGGGGAAACAAAGGAAAGACACAAACATACAAATAACTATATGATTAAAAAGAAAGCAAGCGTGCTGTCTTGGCACATAATTTGTGTCTTCTGGCCTGCTGTGCCAGGAGCCTTGGTGCTTGGTTGACCCAGGGATATTCTTCACCAAACCATCTCTAGGTAAGTCAGACATGAGACTGCACAAACAAATTGTAGGCAGAGGCTATTATAGTCCCCTGGATTACAGGGACATTAAGAGACCCTGGAATTGGACAAACGGCTGGCCTGGGTGTGTTGCAGTTACATCTCTCAGATTTGCATCTGCTTAGAATATTTTTAGCTCGACACATTTCTTGTCACTGAAACTGAGCAGGAGCTGTCACATACAATTGGAGACAGGGCCGAGTTTGACTCTGTTTCCTATTCTCCAGCAGCTAGAGACCCACACTTCAGGACTCATCTGGGTGATTACGGGAATGAAGAAGTCGCTGCAGATTTCATCACTGGGAAGGCCTGCCATGGCTCGTAAGTGATTTGATGTTTACACAGATCAGGCTTCGAAAATAATGAACTCCCACGGACTACGGAGTGGACGTGCCTCTGTAAGTCATACTGCTTCGTAAGAAGGAAGGCAATAAGCAGGTAGTATCTCCCAGAAGCTTGCCCTGCATGTCTACGCTCCTATGAACACAGGGTTTTACTACCACATAATGGATGCACAATGGAATCCCAGCTTAGAAAGCCCTCAATTTAGGGGATTCCTGACTGTGGATGCCTTGTGACCAGATGCCTCATGATCCTGCTTCCAGGATCAACTGTATCCTCAAACTATGGAGCAAATTAAACCTGACTTTCCTTAAATTGCATTTGTCAGGTGGTTTGCTGCAGCAGTGTGCAAGGTAGGTAACACAGGCTTTCAAGTCCAGACTCTACTGCAGCCAGCAACTGTGGCCTTAAAATCCTCAGCAGGCCTGAGACTGTGCACTTGGACCTCGAGGTTGGAAGAATTGTGTTTTTTTAATCTCCTTCTCTCCCTAACAATCACATGACCTCAAGAGATGACTTCTTAATCTCTAATGCCTCAACATCCTGACGAAATAAGGGAACTCCAACTACAACAATATTATCCATCCATTTAACTCTTGTGGAGTAGAAATACAATCACAGACGGAAAATCCTGGACCTCTTAGGAACATGCAGTCAAGGTTAGATTTTTAGATTATTTGCCATTCTTGTTCATCCCCAGTTTTCTTACAGTGACCAGTACTGACAGTCTTTAGACAGAACAGTACAGATGTGCAGGCTATAGATGTGAAAGACAGAGGGCTTCTAAGATAAGGTGATGGTGGTGGCAGCTGAGAAGACAAAAAAAAAAAAAAAAAAGTAGGCCACGGGCTGGGCCTTGTGCTAAACAGAGAGCCTCAAGGCTTCAGAGCCACTGGAAAGAGGAAAGGACGTGTTTGGTGCCAAAACAAACTTGTAAAACATGGCCAGGAAATGCCACAGAACTACCCAGGAAATGCTGGGCATACCTTCAGGGAGAGTTGCAAAGAACGCTGCTGTTTGGTCGTCTGTCTCTGGTATGTCTGGTTCAGGCTCTTTCCCCATTCTTTCCAAAGATACTGCAGCCATCTGGACCTACAGGCTTTCAAGGCTCAGCAGTCTCTGCATTGCGTATGCTGCATGCTGCATCTGGCTTTGGCCCACGAGCCTGAAAACACCGATACCTGCCGCCTGTTCAGAGCCCACAAGGGGCGGTTCAGAGAGGTGTCAGGTGCCAAGTCCAGACTTCACTCTGGTGCTGGTTTTATAGATGGCTGTCATAACGAATGACCACAAACTTGGCACCTTAAACCAAGGCATGAAATCAAAGCATCAGCATCTCTGAAGAGTCCAGGGGGGAAGATCTCTTCCCATCTCTTCCAGCTTCCAGTGGGCCTTGAAGCAACATGGAATCTAGTTCCTGCTGCCATTTATGGCCTTCCAGCGTCCTCTGTAGCTGTGTGTTCAGTCAGTTCTAGTGAGAACCACCACATTGAATGTGGATTCTAACCTCATCACTTTGATAACATCACTTTGAGTTCCCATTTATATTGTTATCTATTAAAAACTGTATTCATAAATTAGGGAACAGTGTAAGCTTCCCAGTTGATATGAAGGGGGTGGGGATATTCTTCCACCTACTATCTCTTGGGAACCTGAGATAGAGTTGACTGAGGGGTCTGAAAGAGAGGGATGAGTGGGAACCTGTCACTCAACTAGGAAAAGAAATACTGAAATGATAGGGGGCTTGACCATGAACCACCTTCTGTTGCCTGTCTCCATTGACTCCAAAGCACACACTCGAAGCCACAGCTCTTACCATCCTTGCTCTGCAGAGGCACATGCTGAGGACCAGATAGCTATACTGTGAACATGCCCATATCCCCAGAGCTAGACAGTAGCAGAACCAAAGCTTGAAGGTCGAATCATGAGCCTGGCCAGTAACTATTTCCCACAATCCTGTGAGCCTTTCTGCATCTAATGCAGAAGAGCAACTGGGGCATTTATCAAACTTCCAATTAACTGAGACAGGCACTATTGTCTTACCCATCTTACAGAACCCCTTCCCACAGCTGGAACGACCCCTTGTCCCTCTCCTCCTATCACCACCTACCTTCCTAGTAGCACTAGAACAAGTAGCTTCTCTGGAAAACTCTTTAGCCCACAGGAGGGCGAGGGAGATGGTTCAGTGGGTAAAGTTGTTGCCAGGCAACTGGGAGGATCTGAGTGAAGGTCCCCAGAACTCATGTAGAGCCAGGCACAGCAGTGAGGTTCTGGGATCTCAGAGACTATAAGGAAATGGAAAACAGAGGCAGTAGAATGCATGGAAGCTCACCAGGCAGCTTGTCTGGTGTAACACAGCCACTAACAGGAGACCCTGCTTCAACTAATGTTGAAGGTGAGGACCATCACCCAAGGTTGTCCCCTAGCCTCCACATGTGCACCATGGCACATAGACATCTGCACACACACACACACACACACACACACACACACACACACACACACACACACATATATCTCAGAAGCAAGCAAAAATGCTTTGTAAGGAGTAAACCATCTGGGTCCAAGGCCCGAGGTTGTCTCTAAAGTGCACTGTGAGTTCTTTCCTATCTTGGAGTCCCCATGGTCTCAGGTGGAAACTATGTTTCCATTGCCATGAGGCTCACCAGGAAGCAACCTGACTTCCTGTAAATGAAAACTGGCTTCCAGTTCTGTCTGTTGGATGTACGCTGGTCCTCCAAGGTGTTTTCCACCCTTGTTATTTTTCTTTTTCCACAGAGACCTTCACATTCAAAGGAAATCATGGTCACTGAGTGGTGAGATATTGGTGTGCTCTTTACTACAGATGATCCTAGAAAATGTCATCTTTTCTCCTTCTGAACTATTTTCTTCATCCATTTTAAGATGCTATGACTGAATACTCATAGTCCAGGTAATTTATAAAGAATAGAGATCATCATAGCTGCTCTGGAGCCTGGAAAGACCATGTACATGATATCACAACAGAATAGTGTGGGGTAACAGCATGGTGTATGGTGGGAGACTTCTTGTTGTGTTCTAACAAGGGGGAGACTACCACACATGGGGAAGAGTAAGATTTTGTTAGCTTAAATCTTTCTTCCTCTTCTTATAAAGTCACCAGTCTCTTCATGGGGGATTCTATAGCAACGGCCCCATCTATACCAATTACTTCCTAAAGGATCTACCTCAAGATGTCCTCTGTATACAGAGATAGGAACTAAATTTCAATATTAGGACATTCAAAATATGTCACCTATCTGCCTCCCGTCTGATCCTGATCCAGAAGAGATGAAAACTAAGGGTGAATTTGACTTATTGCTATCAATGTGACCATCTCAATACTGCAAATAATGATCATTTAATATATGACGATTTCTGTGCCAGACAGTGGACTAAGGCTGTAATTCACTTCCTTTATCTACTCAAGAATATTTTGAAGGCATCATCACCAGACCTATTACAGAAAAAGAAATGGAAGCCATATTGATCATGCAATTGGTGAAATTGTGTGTCTCTACTGACAGAGCAGTAGTTGACCCCATACATTTAAGGACAAATTTAGCTGTTTGCCAACTTCACTAAGCATAATATTAACTTGGGGTTGATTAAATATAGGATCCTATATCCAGCCCAGAAGAATTTGGGTTAGAGTTTGGGACTTGGTGTTAGCAAGCTCTTGCAGGTGTGCTAAAGTAAGTAGTTCTTGGGCCTTATACTCTGTATGGTTACTACAGAGCAACACTACATCTTCAGCTCCTGTCCAAAGTTGATCATCTTTTCACTGTCTCTATTTGTACACAGCAAGTACCTTACCCCCGGGGTTCTGGGACAGTTGCTCACCCAACAAACAATAACTTAGGTCCATGTTGCAAGTGATGTACCCGTAAGTGTTCAGAGGATGGATGACTGGAATCATGAAATGAAATCCTCCAGTTGATTGGCAGAACTTCCCTGCAGCAAGAGACATGAGGGAAACTTCAAGTGCTAACACAGAGGGACAGTTTCTCCTACGGCCCCGGAGACCTGGTCATAGCCCTGGAAAAAGTGATGCCTCATCACGTCCCCATTTGTGCTGCATGTTCAGATAATGCTTATCCTTAATGCAAAAAGAAAGGAGGAGACAGTAGGAGGAAATCCTTCCTGTCATGCTCACTCTCCCTGACTGTCCTTGGACATGACTCTCTGTCCTCCCCTCCCTCTTGTAGAGAGGCTGGTCCACTACATGGTGGGAGCCATAAAAGGGACTCCAATATCAGGAGATGGCATAGT